>NW_012150163.1:1775675-1908006 GCF_000956105.1 Propithecus coquereli
TTTTGAATTTGGGATTTTCAGATTAGAGATGCTCAACCTGTACTGGTTTTATTTTTTAAAAAGAGTATTTCTTCAGAATTTAATGTTTGAAACTTTAGTATTAGCTACTTAACAAAAAAGTAACAAAGGTGCTCTCACTAAAAACAGGGAACAAATGGTCCTCTATCGCCACGAATATTTGGCACTTTGAGGAAGTTCTATCCAGATCAACAGTAAAAACACTGGAGACCACATAGGAAAATCAGGGAAGGGCAGGAACAGGAAAGGCCCAGGAGAAAGACAGCTGGCCAAAAACAGAGAACATGTTCAGTCTTGCTAATTATAAAATAAATTCAATATAAGATAGCAATGTGTATCATTCTCTGCCTATTAAACAGTTAAAATTTAAAAATAATAATATCCAGTGATAGCAATGAATGGAGGAAATTGGCAGTCTTAATGGTACAAACTTTGGGGAATGAGGTTTCGCTGAGAGAAATTACAGAAATGCTAAATCCACAAATAGACCTACACTGGACGTCATCAGCGTTAACTTCTGCTCTTTGAAAGATGCTATGAAGAAAATGAAGAGGCAAGCTGTGGGGAGAGAATACTTGCGAAACACACACCTGATGAAGGCTCGTGCCAGAATCCGTCAGGAACTCTTACAAACCAACAGTGAGACAGACGCTGATGTAAAGGGGAGGCAGGAGATTGGAACAGACCCTGCACCAAAGAGAAGGTGTGGGGGGGGGGGCAAACTGACCCATGAAAACATGTAGCATTTGTCAGGAGGAAAATGCAATGAAAATCCCAATGACACATCACTACACACCTGCTAGAATGATTAACGTTCTGGCAAACGCTGGCAGTTGGAATTCTCACTCATTGCTGGTGAGAATACAAAGTGATACAGCTACTTTGGAAAACAGTTGGACGTTTTCTTACATTCAGTTAAACATGCACTTACCACGTAGTCTCACTCCACGTATTTTCCCGAGAGAAATAAAGGTGTAACTTCACACAAAGACCCGCACGTGAATGCCTGTATTAACCTTATTCAGAATTGCCCAAAACTGAAAACAACCCAAATGCCCACCAACCAGGGAACGGATAAATAAATTGTCGAATTTGATATAAGAGAGCGCTACTCGGGAATTAAAAGGAGCAAGCCACTCCTGCACGTGTGACAGCAGTATGGAGCTCAAAGCATTCTGCTGCAAGGAGCCAGACACGAAAGCCCACGTACTGCATGACACTGTGAACAGAACACTGTAGAGGAGACACACTGTAGGGACAGACATCCAGTCACTGGTTTCCAGGGGCTTGGGTAGGCAGGAAATTTATTGCAAAAGGCATGAGGAAATTTGAGAGATGATGGGAGTGATTTCCATATTGGTTGTGGCTGTCGTGGTTACATAACTGTATACATTTGTCAAAACTCATCTGACGTATACTTCAAGAGGTGCATTTTACTATATATAAATTATACCTCAATAAACACAACCAAGAAAAAAAAACAGACCAAAATGCCAAATATAACCCAACAAACAGACAAGAAAAACCACTTTTTCACATGTCCATAAAACTGTACCATCAGACATCTACAACTTTGGACCATGGCTCTAGGTTTCCTGGGTCCTTATTAAAATGCAAACACCCTTATAGTGTGGGACACATCAAGATTTTCTTCATCATTAATGCCATCTGTCCCTGCAACTCTCCACGGAGCTCAAGCTAAGCGGAAGAGAGAACAGACTCCATTTTCTCTAAATGATCCCTGCCCCAAGCCTGAGGAACGACCCAAACCCAAACAACCCTTGTGACCAGCCTGACCACACACTCCATGGAGAAAGGGTTGGGGTGTGTTGTGCTCAAATAGGGTAAATGTCCTAAAACCGAAAGTTAGTTTTAGAGCCCGAATTAAAGTATGGCAAGCATAGACCATGACCCACATGAAAATTTGTTTAAAAATCAATAAAAATCTTAATAATAAATCCCAAACTTGCCCTTGCTATCACTCAAATTTGTAACTTATTATTGTAAAAGCACCTAATCGGCTAATTTTATCCTAACCATTCACTGTTCTATGCCACTAGCGTGTCAAACATATGAGAATGATGTGTTTTAAAGGGTAATAATCACATGAAAAATGGTGTTTATATATTTTTCAAAATTCTTTAACATCCATCATTTTATTTGAATATTAACATAAGCCCATGGGATAATTCTTAGTTCTCATTTTGTACATGAGGAAATGGAACCCTAGAAAAAAATAAGAGATTTGCTCAATATAACCAAGTTAGGGGCAAAGTCAACACCAGACTTCAGTTTACGGGATATCCAGGGATCTCTAGCAGTCTCTCTTCCCCGACACAGACGTCTCGAGAGCTAAACCTGTGGATCTTAGAGCTGCAGGGAAGCTGCATTCGAGGCCGTTCTCTGGACGTCCTCCAGTCACCCCGCAGCACCCCCCCCAGCTGGCATCACGTGTGATCCACCCCAGGTCGGGAGATCGCTGGGGAAGACTGTGACCCACGCCGACGAGCTTTCTAATTCTCCCACCCCAAGGGAAAGGAAGGTGTCTCCGAGGACGAGGTACATGGAGGACATTCCAGCTGAAAGTTCCCACTCACCCAGATCCCTGGCTGTTCTCCCAGAATCCTCAGGTGGAGAGAACCCGAGGTTTCAGATAAGTATCTGAGCTCCTAGGGGCCTGCCTGAACCCACGCCGAGCTCGGGGTGTCCCTCTCCACTGGCGTCTTATCTAGATGTCCATCTCTTTGGCTGCCAGTGCAGGAGGTACAGAGATACCCCGGCATCGTGACAGAAGTATCTTGCGTCCTATGCCCCGCAGAGCTGCGAAAGCTCGGCTGGCCGGATGCTGTGAGGGCGGGGCGAGGTCTGAGCCTTCTCCCCACCATGGCCCTGGCTGGACGCTTTCCTCCTGTGTGCACCCCCATCGACAGGCCTGGCTCCAAGTGCTGGGTGTGTGGCCTGCCCCAGGGCGCTGGCTGGGCACTAGACGGAGTGACCTGCAAAGACCCTTTCTACGGAGAGTGCCCACCCTAGTGAGGGACACACCTGCAAAACCCAGGAGGCTCCGTCGGCAGGGGGGCGTTGTGCTACACGAAGGATGTGGAAGCGACCCTCTCCTCTCTCTTCTCTTTCAGTGACGGCAGGAAAGATGACCCAACAAGCTCAGGTCCGGGAAGACGATGCCATTTTGAAATAGTCATTGCCAAAATACCCCTGGACTTCCAGCCCTCCTCCGTGCAAGGAAGATTTGGCTGTAGGGAATGCTAAAGAAAAATATGTGGAAAATAAAAAAAAAAAAAAGGCCTGACTAGTGTGCCAGTTCTCCGGGATTAAGGTCCCGGGATTAAGGGTCACTAGATATCATTCGCGGGTGACTTATTGCTATTGCCGATCTAGCCCAGTGTAGACAATGACAACAAGCCGAGCCACGTGTCTCTGAGTCATAAAAAAGGACCGAAACTATATCTGTGGCTGAAAAAGTAGATGTTTTTAGAGTTACCCATCCAGGGCACTGATTCTCAGGCTTGGCTACACTTGGAATCAGCTGAGGAAGTTTTTAAAATGCTAATACCACGTCCCATCTCCAAGAGCTGATGCAGTCGTCACAGGGTGAGGTGGGGTGTGGGATTTTGCAAACTTTCCAGGTGCTTCTAGACACAGAACACAAACTAGCATTGCACAGCTGCTCCCGCCTGGTGGATTCTTCAGGAAGCTACGTTGCTGCGAAGCCCAGGGAACACTCGTGACCAGGTACACAGCAACCCACGAAGAGGCCAGCGCTGGGCCTCGGTTTGGTGTCGTGTGCTCAGACCCCAGAAACATCTGGGTCCCTGGTCAGACAATGTCAGTAGAACGGAGGAGCGAGCGTGGCAGGGAGCCGGAGTTCCAGGAGGGACAGTGCACGGCCGGCACGGCCAGTCAGGAGTCCTGGGCTGGGCCCGTCCTACCAAAGGACCCAGCCAAGCTTCCACACACACATACACGCACAAACACACATCAGCCGCTGAGATGACGACGCTTTCCCCACCAGGGACTGGCTGTCGTTGGTGGCAGACCTAAGTAGGTTAGACCAAAGCACCTGGAAGTCAAGCCAAGGCGGCGCCTCACTCACTCTTTTCTCTCTCAGTAATTAGCAGATTTTACCCAATAGGCCATTTGCCATCTGTCTGCTCTCAATCTCCTACTGAATCAAAGCCCATAGCCATGAAAAGGAGTAGGGCATTCCACTTTGTTTCTATGCAGACTGTTTTAAGTGGATTCACAGAAGAAAAAAGAATATTAGAACCAAATAATAATATCACTGCAACTAGCAGATCATCTCAGCAACTCGCCTGCGAGAACTCCCCAGAAGGACCCTCCGGGTCTCCCTGGAGTTTCAGGACAGCAGCTCCCCCGGCCCTGGCCTGCCTGGGTCACAGCTGCAAAGCCGCCACCTCTCCCTTCGTTTCGCCAGGCACCGCCTTTCACCTGCCTTGGCACGTGTCCGACCCCACCAGGTCAGGCCAGGGGAAGTGGGGCCGAGGGCCCCGTTCACCCTGCTCCTCCGAGTCCCGGGCCCTGCCCAGGGGCCAGCGCACGGGAGATGTCTGGTAAGTATTTGTGAGAATTTTTATGCACAGACTTGCACGATTCCTATATTGTCTGCTTCCTCCACGGCAAAGCTTGCTGCTCCTGATGCTGTGGGACCTGGGAATGTGACATTTTACCTCTGCTCTGACCTTGGCAATAGCAGGACTTGTAAACAGGCCTCACGTTCTTTCACTTTTCCACAATGGATGGTGGCTCAAACGTCAGTGCTGGTCTCATCCCCTCTGAGACAAGTTACGTGTCAGGAAGACCCAGCAGCGCAGGAAGGAGGATCCGGCCAGGACCCGTGAGTGCTCAGGCCTTCGCAGGAAGCCAGGGTGCGGGGCTGGGCAGGGACCTGGAACCATCCACTTGGGAAAGGCCCCACTAGGGAAGCTGCTTTTCACCCAGGACCCGGGTGACCTGCAGCAGGGGAGCCTTTGTTGGGGTTTTTGCTCGCGCTGGGAAGGGCTGAGCCTGAGAGAACCACTTGAACCGTCTGGTACCATCCCAGGGCACACCTACCTCAAAGGGGTGCTGCGCGGAGCTTAATTAATTAACGTTTGTAAAATGCTCTGGGCTCCTCGGATGAAAGGGAGCTCAAAAAGTGCAACGTATTATTATTATTAAAATGATATTTAGTATTGGCAGCCAGGCCAGATGTTGAAGGCAGATAGGCCTTGATAAAAGATGGACCACAAAAGAAGAAAAAGTTAATAAGGATGTTTCGGGCGTGCTGCTAATAGCCTCACCGAAATTATTTCTCTCTCCTGTAATGATGATTTTGGGCAGAGATAGGATCTTAACTGCTTGAAGAACCAAAGGGTATTTCCACGGCGGGCGTTCTGAGGACCAGAGACTGGCACAAAACAAGTTCCCAACCTCGCCCTGCCGAGGCCTGACGAGGGTACACTCGTCCATTTCCAGCCGAAGCAACTCTGCCTTGGGCCAGGGAAGCCAGGCTCTGGCAGATTGGGTATTTCGGGATGGCTAAACAATATTTAATATGCCATTGGGCCTCCCTACGGTAAGCTACATGCTAACGTTTGTCAGCGATTTGAGAAAGGAAGGCAATGAATGAAGAGTTAAAACTGTGTGTAGCAAGTTAAGCAGTGAAAATCCCTAATCGCAGGCGAGAGCCTGGGGCCAGCTACAGACAGAAGAGCCGGCAGAGCAAGTCTGAACATGCGTGTCTTTATTAAATCTTTTTTAAAACACAGAAGTTGTCTCCTGAAATATTTGGGGTGTTTAAACGTGCCACAGCTGACAAAAAGTAATTTTTTAAAGTCCTGGCAAACGATTACACTGGGTAACATGTATCTGTTTCTGTTCCAGAAAGAAAAAAAAAAAGGCAACAATTCAAACACCTTCTCTGCCACTACAAAGTTGTTTTAACCTGGAAGTTTTGAGGATAATTCCTGCTATTTTTACCCCACAAATTCATGGCATTTTAGAGGTTGTCCAGGCAACCTTTCAAGTGAAGAAATAGGCCTAGAGAGAGAAATGTCTTAACCGAGGCCAAACATCCAGCCAGGGGTGGAGCTGGAGCACAACTGGGGGTTGTTGCGAGGCCCCCAAATACAAATTTTGGGAAAGCCTCCCTTGCTCTGCTAACTGACAAGGAAAGGGTTGTCTGGAGGGATGGAGTCCGTGGTCCATGCATTTGCGTGTTAACGCAGTGATCGTCACCGCGCCCGTGTAGCTCTCGGGCTCCACGCACCCGCTCCTGCGGTCCGACTTCAGCCCTGGAGGGAAGGTCCAGCTCCACGGACTCTGCCCCACGAGCACCGTTCCAAAGCCTCTAGGGACCCGTTGGAGGACGGAAACGTGCCTGGACTCTCCGTGCCTCAGTGCAGTGCATGTCGCTGCTGCTGGGCTTTTGTCACCGCTGTTGTCAGCCACCTCTCGAACTCACACTGGGCTGGGCAGTTCTTTGCTTGTTTCACAAGATCATCGGTTTTTCCCTCCTAGGTTGTAGTTGCTTGACAGCAAGACTGGGGTTTATGTTCTCCAGTGTTCTCTGTAGTGACTGGCAAAATTAATACATGTGGATTCATTGCTTTTATATCTAACTCTGCAAGATTTTTCTATT
Source organism: Propithecus coquereli (assembly GCF_000956105.1). NCBI lineage: Eukaryota > Metazoa > Chordata > Mammalia > Primates > Indriidae > Propithecus > Propithecus coquereli. The sequence continues at coordinate 1,782,352 of NW_012150163.1, forward strand.
TGCCTGTACATATATAGAGACGTGCAAAAGAGTGCAGGATTCGTATCTAAGTGTATACCCTCTGATATAAAAAGCGCAAGTGGAATTTGGGGGGAAATAAACGTAAGTGAGATTAAGTAATCCATAAATACTCGCAAACGGAATGGGGGCCTCAGGTTCGGCAGATCAGCCCATCCTTGGTAGAAGCAGAGCCAGGACTCAGAGGGACGGTGACCGGGATTGGTGACGGCGTCTGATCCACGGCAGAGGCAGGGCCAGGACTCGGGAGTCCCGGCCCTGAGTCCACTGTCCTTGGAAGGAAGGCAACGAGGGGAACCCTTCATGCCCCAGTGGAAACACTGAGTTTTAAGAAGTGACCATTGAAACAGAATCTCTGGTGAGTCTCTTATTTTACCAACAATACTAAAATGTTATGTTTTCTTGAATTACACATCTCAACAAATCTGACAAAGGAAACAAATCCAAAGATCCCTAAAATCAAAACTGCGTTCCTGGCTCTGCCGTCGGTGCTGCCTAACGCTTGGACACTGAGACTTGTAAAACCAGTGGCCGAGTGTCAACACTCAGGTCCGTGCGGCAAATGTCGCAAGGGGTACTTCCTTTCACAGAACAAATACGCTGCTCCCCAGGTTGCCAGATGTAGAATCTTTGTATTGAAAGTCGTATTTCTTAAATGGAACTTTACGGTAGAGGTGTGATCATCACATCTATATATACACATTTTGCCTCAAGACGGCCATAAAAATAATGATGGCAATGATCGTATCAGAGATGTACAATCCTTTAAAATCATGTAGAAAAAGATATAACGATTCAAAATATGAAGTGTGGAGGACCATTTTTAAACGTGGCCCCGTAGCACAGTGTCTACGGGAAGGAGCCTAATCACAGCTGTGGCCGCGCTGCCGAAGCCCCCTCCACCCTGCTGAGTGCACGTCCAGACCCCACAGCCGGCGCCCCGTGACTCTATTCAGTCGCGTGTGCTAATTTTAGCACTTTGGGGAATCGCTGGTGTTTCAAAATGGACAGGTGGAGATGGCTAGAGCAGGAAGAAACACCGAACATGGTAGAAGCAAAGATCTAAGACGCGTCGTGAATACGCCACCTTCCCTCCGCCCTCCCTCCACCCCGCTCAACGGAGCTGCACGTCTAGGCAGGAAGGTGGGTGGAGAGTATGGTGGACAAGGTCTGGATTTTCTGTTTTTCATACAGAAAGGATGACTTCAATTCCAACAAGTCCGAAACGTGCCTTCAGCAATGAAAGAAGCCACACAAATCAGATGACAATAAAAACTTAAAAATCCAAAATTTTGGCTGAGAACAAAGGAAATCTGGCCATAAATAAACATTTTAACTAAAAAACCTACTTCATCTAGCATACAACCCTTATAATCAATTTCCAAAAAATAAGCATTTCTTTCTATCCTAAGTTGCCCGTACTACTTTGGTGTGTTCATCTTTTTGCGTGTTTTACAGTCTTTAAATCCTAATGAACCTGTTAACAACACAGAAAACAGCTATTGCTTACGGATTAACCCACAGTCCACGAAGCTCTAATCACTTAGGGAACGACGGTCTGTTTTTTCAGGCCATTTTTAGATGCCCGCGCCACCTCTTTGCTGCCTCCCTGACGCAGTGTTGGTCTGGCCCTCAGGAGGGATGAGAAGGGAGGTGAAGTGTCAGTCAGCTGTGGTTCACTGGGGGTCTGACTCAAGCTTTAATGGCAGTGACATTTCTTATCAAAATGAAGGGCAGTCCCTTATCTCTAGAAATTAAATCATCCCCGTTTTGCCACAAGCTGTGTTGGAGAGTGAAGACCCCCAGGACTTGGCCACCGAAGCAAATGCAGCCTCCGGCACACCTGGCGGAGCAACCCGCCATAGAGCCCAGGCTGGGGAGGGGGCGCGGGGAGATATGCGCGTGGATTAGATGGCAACAGTGGGGAGTTATCAGTCGTGTTGGGTGTTTGTCATTGTGGGTGTCAGGAAACTGTTCTTGTATTTCAGAGATGCATATCTAAGTAACGAGAGATAAATCATCATGTCTGAATTTACTCTGAAATGCTTCGGCAGAAAAACAGCTGAAGAAAACATGCAACATTTTATTAAATGCAGGTCGTAGGTGTTTTGATAGTTAATATCTTATTCTCTTGACTTTTCCAGAAAGTTTGCAGTTTTTCTTAAAGATTAGCATCCACTTTATAACAATGGGAAGGTGTTACGTGCGTTCTCTGAAACACCAAGTTGCGACGTGGAAGAGCAGCTAGGAAACCGCGTCTGAATAATTCTGCCTCCAACCAACCAGGGAACAACGTAACTCACACCCATGTTTTCTGATGAGATTCCCAGGCCTTTAAGCACTTTGAAGTCAAATATCATTTATTAAAGTTACAGGAACAAAAGTGCTAACTGGTTACACTCAGAGGGTGGGTTAAAAGTGCTTACAGTGTGACGACAGGGGAAAAGTGTCTGCAGGACCCATCTGCATCCACAACCACCCAGTCCATAGAAAATAAACGCGCTGACTTTTCATGGCGACGTCTCCAGCTCCCATCAGCAGACCAGTCACCAAGTTCTGCTCATTTAGTCTTCTAATGCATTTGCAACCCAAGCCCTTCTTGTCATCCCAACACCAGCACCCAGAGAAGCACTTCACCCTCCCTTCTCCAGTCCATGTCCATGGATGTGTAACCCACCCCCCCATGCTTATTACCCCACCTGAGCACCCGTCAGAATGAACTACCCAAAATGCTCACGTGTCCTCGTAGGTTCTCTAGGTAAACACCACCTCGCAAAGACTCCCCCTCGCCCAAGGGCCAGACTCGGCCCTCCTGCTCTGTCCTGACTGCCTCTCACGACTGTCCTTGCCAGACGCTTATGCAGTTCCCAGCTCTGACTTACTCTGTTCCTGGGTCTTATCCATGTCACTCCCAACTCAGTCGCACAGGTACAAACATACTCACACACATGCATACACATACACACATGTGCACACGCACCCAGCTCTGCCTGTCCTTGCTGAACACCCTTCGAAATGTTATTGCAATCTTTCCTGGGATTCCACCCCTACACCTCTGGGTAAGCTAAGCACCTCTCTTCCGTGTTCTCACAGAACTATGTGTGCACCTGTCTGTGAACCCATCCTCTAACCCTGAAATAATACGTTCCCTTGTGCCCTGCCCCTTCCCCCAAGGCAGGGTTTGTTTCTTTGTGCGCATCACTCACAAGTTACAGCATTAGCAAATGTTGTCCTAAACTGAAGTAAAAAAACATCTCCTGAAATGTTTTCCTAAAAACTATCTCAAAGAACCCGGGAATTAAATACATCTTTACAGGCGAACTGTGGATACATATGAAGACATGCTTTCCAGAGAACTCAGCTCCACCAAGGTGATCTTTGCTGGTTTGAAGGTCAAAGTTTTCTATTTCTAATTTTGGTTGGTTTCTTCATGATCTTCCAGATGACAGAAAACTTAGGCAGGACCTAGGAGACTAAGGTCTTACTAAATAGTTATATGTAGAAATACAACTAGATTTTAACCAGATCAGATCTGCCAGCCATGGCTTTGGTTTAACAATCTCACGGTTAGGATCCTTGCTCCCCTTTGAAAAAGGAGGTGAGATGACAAACATCTAGAGGTCCTGATTTCTGCATCGTCACTGAAAGGATCAATGCCCAGGGCCATGAACGATCCCAGCGCACGTTTAAACAGCCTAGCTGCTGAGACAGAGTCACTTTGATGTACTCGGTTTTCAAGTGAGATGTCATTTGGGGACGTGCCCAGAATTCTGGCACCTTTTAAAGGGAAGTCTCCTCTTCTTTACCCTCTAGCGGCTGTGTGTCGGAAATACCAATAATGTTACTTTTGATTATCCTGGAAATCTATGTGCTTTTTGTTCACCTGGCTCTTTTCAAAATATCATTACTCTTTATTGTATATGTAGTGACATTTTGTCTGTATTTTCCAAAGGTGTCAAAGAAATGATTTCAATCTTTCTAAATAGCTTAGTTTTGCACGTGCTTGACTTGTGTTTGTTTGGATTTTAAGTGAGCTGTTGACCAGCTGTTCAGAGCTTCCTCCTTTGCTGTTCAAAGGCTGTTCCCTGTGCCAGCCCTCTCCGATCCACTCTTCCGTTTATTGCCACGCCGTAAGCTCCACCAAACTTCCAGTGCCAGGGCAAGGGCTGCAGCTGCTTTATGCAATGCCGAGAACCCGGAGATGCCTAATGAGACTTTACTTTTGAATGAATTTCATGCCATTGTTTTGTTTTTCCTCTTGCAAATCAATATTATGGATGATATATTCATATAAGTTGAAATAACCTATTAATATATTGAGATAAACATGATTATACGAAGTTCTTACATGTATGTTCCAAGGTGTGGATTTTTGAATAGGTAATTTGACATGCATTAAATCCTTAATATTGTATAATACGGTTTTCTTAGGTCAATACTGGCATTCCCTGAGCCCAGAGTCCCTCGTCACTCCCAGGCCAGCTCTCCATCCTCTGATTTCCCCATCGAGGTATACTCTCCATGGCTGTCTTGTTTAAATTCTGATGCTCTGTGTCCTTTTGTTTTACGGTGGTGATCTTACAGTCCGTCACCTCTGGGGACTTCCCTTTCACTAAGTCTGATTGTCGACTCAGGGTATTCGGTGATAAATCAGTGTATTTTCGTCCATAGCTTCTCGTCCAGTTTTGAATTAGGTAACTCCAAAACTGCACCTCAGTGTCTACACGTACACTTCTTTCCACTATCCATTGACGTGTTTTCTGAAGAACTGTACTCTTACAACTGACGCCTTGCAGCCAGCGTGCTTGGGGACGCCCATCCTCTGCTGGGCCATCCCCTATGACCTTTGTCAGTAAAGACCAACCACCCATCTTTATGAGTATGTGAGGCGATACTTGGAGATGAAACCATTTTTACCAGATTATGGGACACTTCTTGAGGACAAGAGAACCTTTCCCTTAAACTACTCCATTCTAAACCAGCAGGAGATATTTCAGTTTTGTGAAGCTGTGTGTGAGACAAAGCATGCTTGCTTTGATAAACTCAAGGACAAGGTCAAGTATTTTGAGATCTCTAAAAGGAAAGTAAATGTTCTCTTACTGGCGTTTCTGCTGCCTGCGGCTGACACTGGGTGAATGCTCCCGTGGTGCGCTTTGCAGAACACCCTTCCGGAGCAAGGCAAGTGCTCGGTAGCAGGGCCTGCAACATGAGCTACCTCCTGCCTCACCATGCCAGCAGGCACAGCACAGACGCGCTCTAAGGACATGCTAAATGGACATCTTGGCCCAGGAAACGACAATGTCAGCAGCAGCAGCAGCATCTTTGACGGTGAAGGCCAATGACACAGCCAGGACAGACGTGGGGAGCAAACTGCCAGTGTGAGCCCCTGGCACACTCTCAGCCGCCCTGTGGGTTGACGTCCGTTTCCTCGTCCTCACGGCTCTCCCTCTCCGTGGCTTTGTCACTTGTCTACCTGCAGAACCACTTCCCGTGTGTCAGCTGTCGCCCTCTGTCTTGGGTGATAATAACTATTTGAGGAATTTCGAGAAAATGCCTGCTCGTTCGTGCCTGAGAGCACTCGACATTCTCGCTGATAAAGACCAGTGTGTTGAAGGGTTTAAAATTCACGCAACATGTGGCACTAAACAGGATCCAGTTTAAAGAAATAAAAATATGGGTAATCAAAATTTGAGTAATGGAGATATGACCACAGAAAAGAATGACATTTTCCATTGCATTAGATTTCCAAACGAAATGATCATATTCTTACATATTTCTGAAGATGTCAAAGTGACAACTGGATTCACAGACCCATAAGGTGGGAGAGTGGAACCTGGCTGGATGGGAAAGCTGGGAAGGAAACATTCTCGCTAGCAAGACATGGCATTCACCCAAGAATGGCCAGAAAAGCCCTTGTATCCCTTTCCTTATCATTGGTCAGCGAGCAGGATTTGGCAAACGAATTTTAAATGGCTTTTCTTGTTGAGGACGCTGCAGTGAGGATCCAGGTGGGTGTCTCAGAGTCCAGTGACCACTAACCATGACTGTCGTGGATGTCAGCGTCCATGTCTCCTGTCCTGTGGGCTTTTGTTAAATGCAAGAACTGAGCTAAAGTTATGACGACTCCGGAAAGCAGATAACAATATCATTTTTTAAAACTTACTGGCTCTTTAATTTTAAAAGAGAATGTGTCATAATTGGTAATAATATTGTACATGAAAATATATGTACTGCAGCTGGATGGAAAAATACCAAAGGGCAAACTTAGACTGGAATGAAAAAAGTAACATAAATATCTACTTCTATCCTTAGCAAGAATATTCTCAAATCATCCCCCAAATGCCTTACTTCAAATTCTCCAGAAAAAAGTGTGACCACTATCCGTGATAAGGTCTATAATTATTTAAAACTGTGGTCCCCAAACCCCAGGCCACAGACTGGTAGCAGGCCACACAGCAGGAGGTGAGTGGTGGGTGAACAAGTGAAGCTTCATCTGTATTTACAGCCGCTCCCCATCATTCGCATCACCGCCTGAGCTCTGCCTCCTGTCAGATCAGCAGTGACTTTAGATTCTCACAGGAGCACGGACCCTGCTGTAAACTGCGCATGTGAGGGATCTACATTGCGGCTCCTTATGAGAACCAATGCCTGATGATCTGGGGTGGAGCTGAGGCGGTGATGCGAGTGCTGGGGAGCGGCTGCAGATACAGATTATCAGTAGCAGAGAGGTCTGACTGCACAATAAATGTAACGCGCTTGAGTCATCCGCAAACCATCCCTTCCTGCTCCCTAGTCCATGGAAAAATTGTCTTCCATGAATCTGGTCCCTGGTGCCAAAAAGGTTGGGGACTGCCAACTTAAAACACATTATACAACTGCCGATATGTAACATCAACCCAAGAATATGCAGTGGTCAAGACGGGTACTCGGGCCTCCCTGTCTGGGTGCAAGTCCAGCTCCTCCACTTTTGAGCTGAGCTTTCCCAAGTCTCAGTTTCCCCATCTGTGAAGCAGGGTTAGCAACTGTACTCCACACATAGGCTCCTTGTGGTGTTTTGGTGACACTCGGTAGCACAGGGCCCTCAGTGAATGTTGGTGCCCTCGGTGCGGTCAGTATCCCACATCTCCGTGTCGGGGTTTTGTGACGCTCTTGTACGACGGCGACACGGGGTGTGTGGTCGAGGGACCGTTAGACAGAGTCCTGGTTGGCTGAACAATAGATGAAAAGTACAAGGATTCCCACCATTCTGGAAGAAGGTGGTATATGGTAGGATTTTGCAATAATTCATCTCCCATGTTAACATTTTTGTGAATTGGCTGTGGATAAAGATATAGAAGGCATGTCTCTGACCGAAGAAAACTCCTCTAAGCTGGAAGGTCATATTCTGAGAGCACATTTAGAGGTGTGAGATGCTTGCTCTGCAGTCCTTAAATGCTGATCCAACCCTGAAAATCAATGCAGAAAAAGTATTGCAGCCAGCCAGACAAGCTTTACATTTTAAAATAAAATATGCTCAACTGAACTGCAGATGACATACGAAGTTAGGAGAGGCAGACGAAAATCAATGCCGAATCAAGATTCAACTGGATCTCAAAAGCTGAGATGAGCGCATGCCTGCAGCAGAATGCGACAGCCCTGCCCTGAGCGTTACGGATCAATTGCCAACCCCTGGTCAAGAAACCTCGCCCCCCTCAGTTCCTCCAACACACGCAAGTCTGGGGTCTGTAGGGGAAGGACGCAGTCAAGGAGCCTACGCTGTGGCACGTACTGCGTGACGGGAGGCCACATACAACACGTACAACTGGGCGCCACAGGTAAAAGTTCAGACAAAACTGTGAAATAAAACCGCCACTCCTCATGTCACACTGGCACGGGACGTGCTGCCCCAAATTCGAATGCTTCATTCCAGAGGGGACGGTGAGCAATCGGGCTGAGCCCATGGGAGAACGGGCGAGATAGAGGACACTGCAGCTGTTCACGTGTCCACTTATGTCACAGCAGATCATGACTGTGCCCAAATATGTGTTGAACGTGTGTGGCCTATCTCATGGATTTTCTTGATTCATTTTCAGAAAAATTTTAAGACATGGGATTTTTCCCCTGTTCTACAGGTTAGAAAATAGAGGCTCATAATCAAAAATGCTAACGAATGTGCCCAGTCTCGTGGCTCAGCTCCAAGTCTGCCCCCAAAACCCAAATCACTTCCACTATGTAAAGTAGCCACTATGTAAAGACAGCAAGAGTGGCTGAGGGAGACTGGAAGGGGCCGTCTGGGCAGAGTGGAGAGTCTCACTACCTTCCCCCCAATTTCTAAGGTACTTTTTATGCATCTCCAAGAGAAGGAACTAGAAGAACTATTAAGTAGAAATAACAGAAGACAAATCTGGGCCCAATGTAAAGAAGTACAGCATAGCCAAGTGGGTCAAAGGTGCAACAGCTACATTGCCAAGTGGTCTGCGCCCACGTCACAGGAGGGGTGGAATCAGAAATGGCACTTGCCAAAGTTGTCACAGAGGTGATCCTGTATCACAGTGACAGCAGATTGTATATGACTTTGGAGATCCCTTCCACCACTCCTGGTTCTATCCCAAATTTCACAGACCCAAGGGACGGTGTCTTTTCCCCCTTTTTGTCATCCACAGCCAACACAGGGCCTAGAACCCAGCAGGTATGCACTGGAGTCCTTTTGAAATTAATGAAATCATCACAGTTAATGAGTCCAGAGATCCAAAATGAGAGGGTTTTGTGCCATAAACGGCTGCCTGTCATCCATCCCCATTTTTAGTGACAGATGTGTCTATTACTAAAACAAGGAGAGGTTACAGTGACGATGGCTGAGATAAAAGGAATATGGGTACAACGCAGAAAGGTTACTGGGAAACGCTCTTTGGTTGAGATCCAAGACCGGTGAATCAGCATTCTCTGAAAACAAAGGGTGACTGCTCACATCTGTATGTCGAATACCTGTATGAAGCAAATCCTATCTAATTTTATGAATATCTACTGAAAATCTACTGTACGTCAGACACTTTCCGAGGTCCTGTGCTCTCACGGGCAGGTGAGGGAGCCCCTGTGGAGTGCAGGACATGTGCAAAGGCTTCCTCGAGCACGACAGCTGCTAACAGCTGTGGGAGCTCAGTAAATACCAGTCAGCCACTATCTCATTTAATCCTAACAACTCCTCGAGGCAGGTACTATTAATATCCCCACTTATGGGTGAGGAAAATAAAACTTAACATGGTTCTTTGATTCTGCGCAAGGTCACACAACTAGGCAGGGGTAGTGGCTTTGACTACAAGCAGCTAGAGAGCAGAGGCCACTTTCTGAGCTCCCACTGTGCAGTATCTCCAATGTGGGCCAAGTCACATAGAATAAGTAGAAATTTGTCAGGTTGACAGGTTAGGTAAGGAGCTCATTTCCAGAAGTAGAACAGAAGGGGCCCAAGGGCAGACATGAGACGGGCGCCTGAGTTCAAGGAGGTGCCCACGTGGCTCTGGTGTGCAGGGATGATGGGAGGAGTACAGTGAGAAAGGCGGTAAGGTTCAGGTGGGAAGGTCTTTGCCTGCTGGGCCCGAGTCTGGGCTTTGCTCCACGGCGAGGGAAGGGGCCGCTGAAGACTGCCGAGCAGTCAGTGGCCAGGTAAGACCCACACCTTGCAGGATGACTTTGACTGAACGCGAAGGAACAAGAGAGACAGAGACTGGGTGTAAGAAAATCAACACAGGACGGGATGACGAGACACAGGTTTGAGATTTAGCTAGAAAAAGTCAATAAGATGGGGATGATGAACATGGGGAACCGAGTGTGAGAGAGGGTGGGGGGACCCCAGGCCTGGGCTTAGCTTGTGGGCCATGGAAAGGCTGTCGACACCGACCAAAGGGTACAGAGCTGAGGTCCCCGGCCCTGGCTGCACACAGAGTCACTCTGTCCAAGCCCCAGACCAGCCGCATACAGAGTCACGGGGGTGCAGCCAGCTGCGTGCACATCTTCAAAGTTGAAAACCACTGATGGTCCCACCCTTCATCATATAACGAGTGTACCAGTCAGAGAGGAGATGGATATATAGAGATCTCTTATTATTATATGCATGTGTATTCTATGTCTATATCAGTATATTCTTAGTAAATATATATGTTAAGAGATTTACTTTTAAAAACTGACTCATTGGATTGTAGGGGCTGGCAGGGCAGGCTGGGAGCTGGAAACTCCGGCAGAGGTTGGTGCCGCAGCCGGAGGCAGCATTGTTTCTCCTCTGGGAACCGCAGTGTTTGCTCTTAAGGTCTTCGGCCTATTGGATGAGGCCCATCTGCATTATCGAAGGCAATCTTCTTTACTTAAAGTCTAGTGACTAGATGTTAACCACATCTGTGCGTTATCTTCAGAGCAACAGCTAGACTAGCATTGGATTACATCACTGGTACCTCAGCCTGGCCAAATTTACACATAAAACCAACCCACAGGACAGCTCAGTAAAGTGAAATAACTCGACCAAGATTCCATAGCCGAGAGGCACTAGCACTTATGGATCAGGCAAGGCCCTGTGCACACAAACACAACTTCAGTTAATCGGCCAGTAACCCTGGCAGCTGAGAAGCACTATTCCCATTTCACATACAGGAAACCGCATCTCCAAAATGTTAACTCCACACCCCTGAAGTCTCACATGTAAGTAACAGAAACCTGACATTCAGAACCAGGCCACAGGGCCCCACTCCGTTGCCGTGCCGTATGCAGCCGGGAAGAGCCGGGGCCTATCTCCTGACTCCCTCCTCGCACGGCAACGAAGGTCCTGACTGCAGCTCCAGGACTAAAAAGAGGAACAGAGTAGAAACCTGGTGATTATTCATTAATACCACCTAAAGCTGCATTGCTGTGGTCCTTTCTACAATGACTCTGGTAAATATGTAAAGAATTTTACTTTACAAAATGCCTCTCTTGCTGTTCCCTTTAAAAAACTTTCCGAGCATGAATAAGCATTTGCTTATAGCTTGTTAATTACTCGTCAAAAGAATCAAGCAAGGAGAGTTTTAATGTCTTAGTAGCTGATGTTGATTGAAAATCAATCAGAAATTAGGGTAGGATTTCCATCTCTGAGACGATTACATAAGTCAATAGGGAAATGTGTTTGGATTTTGGAAGATTCTATTTTCAGACAACTTTTGTGATGACATCATTTCCATGAAGTCAACACTTGAGCCATGAAATAGCACCTAAAAATAGAAAATGTCTAACTGAGCCGTTCCGTTCTATCAGGACTTTTCATGCATCTTCTAAAACGGGAGCAGTATTCAGGGGTATTTTAAGGGAACAAAATGACCATCAAATAAGCAGCAAAACATGAAGCGACCTCTGCTACAGTGAAAAATATCTTCATGCTAATTAGTTCTTCAATCCTCCTTCCCAGCTCAGGGGCCACAGTCAGCAGAGAGCTCCTTCTGAGGGGAGAGAGAGTTCTTGCCAAGAATCCTTCAGCAGCTGCAGGGACACAAGGGGGCCCCGGCCCTGTCTTGCAGGGTGAAGCCAACCCGGGCCCCGCCAATCTGCAGGAGCAGCAGGCTTTGCCACAGAGGTTCTCGGGCATGGCAATCCGCCTCTGCTGCTGTCCCAACGCGATGGTGAAGCGTGGGGAGTGTGGGAAGCACACCTGCTGTCTCCTGTCCTGCCCACCCGCAACCTCACCTTTGTTCCCGCACCCTTGGGGTCAGCGCTCGATCAGGCAGACAACTAGACCAGCAACCAACCTGCATGTGTGGCGTCTCTCTCACGGGCAGGCGCTCTGCTACGCACAGTGACAAAATCAAAGATTCCACGTGGAAAGACATTCCAAAAGCTCATCACAGTGTAAATTAGCCTGTCCCAGAAAAAATCCAGACCACGAGTGAAAAAGAAAACGCTGAGGCTGAGGACAGTGGAGAAGGTGTCTCCGGGCTCGGATGGCGCGAAGCCCCGGGAGGGGCAGGCTCTGCTGGACGTGGAGGCTGGCGGGGTCACCCTCATGAAGAGGGGGAAGACACCACAGCACAGACACAGAAAGGCTGTGGGACACACAGGCAAGAAGTCACCCGTGTCTGTGTCTCCTGTCTCTGTCTCTAACTGCGTCCCACTACATTTCACAGATGCAATAGTGGTGCTGGCCTCCAAGAATGACTTCCTGGAGTGGACTTTCATCTGCTAATCCTGCTGCCACCTTCCCTCGGGGAAATACCCCTGAGCAGCGGGGCGCCCAGAGGATGAACAGCCGCTGCCAGTCCACACAGCGGGCAGATGGCACCCAAATAACCGAGAGTGATGCCTGCCTCACGCGCCTTCCCCGGCTATGGCTCCTTCTCAAGCCGTAACTACCACAAACCAGTCTGGCACGTCCTAAGCCCCAGCTGACACGGGAACGGCAGGCCACCTGGGTCACACGGTCACACAGGAACACCATTGCCTGGTTGTGTTAATCGTGTGCTCAAGGAGATGCAGCAGGAGTGACAGATCCAGCTGCAGGGGTGTCAGCCGACATCAGGAAAAGGATCCATCACGGGAATTGTTATTAGGACACCCTTCGTGTCGCCTAGTGAGAGGCACAAGTGCTGCTGGGGACAAAAACAGCTGCCGGGACCTTCCATGTCATCCTAACAGGCACGGCCCGCGCCGGGGCTGGGAGCAGTTCCAATCGCTGACCGTGGGGTGGAACATAGGGGACTTCAGTTCCAGTTTGGGATTACATGCATCACTTTGCGTCATTAACCCCGAACATTAACACCGGTTTTTCTGAACAAAAGTGCAGAAGCATGGACAGAAATGGCAGCTGTTTTTGTTGTCGCTGCTACTGTTGCTGCTGTGGTTTTGTTTTAGTTTGTTTCCGTCCTGGCTCAAAGGCAAAGCTCGGTTTTGGTGGGAAAATGAAATTTGACATGTGGGAAACATGTGTCCTTATTCCAACTTTATCCTTTTAATAAGAAATTCCATTTTAATGACATTAAATGCTTAGAAATATAAAAAGGACATCTCTAAACATCACAACAGCTAATTTCCTATCAACAGCGGGCCTTTTGGCAGGAGCTTCTCTGAAGGTAACGTTAGTCTCTTCGGTGAGACTCTCTTTAGGGCTGTTAGTTATTAAGGAAATGAGGGCAGACTAAGGTGCGGCATGTCAGGGTGCTCTGAATGTAGGAGTGACAAAAAGGTAAAGAAAAGGCCCAGGCCCTGGAGTACAAATTCCTAAAGACATTTCAGTATCTCTCCAATATGCTGCTTCCGCGCGGAGCCGGTTGCTCTGCCAGTGTGTTCCGATAATGAGGAGATCCCGCCCCCACCTCTCTTAAATACGCCAACACTCTGCCCGGGAGGCCTCCAACCCCAGTCCCCAGCTGTCTCGAGGAAGCTCAGACCCTCCGCAGACACGCACGCCTCCTCGCCCGCTCTGTTGCCTGTGCCTCTCGGTGACTGCCCTGCCCCCTCAAGACAGAGATGATCTTGTCCCCAGCTGTTGACCTTGTCCCCAGCTGTCATCTTCTGCATAACCCGGGAGTCCAGCCTCGCTGGTGGCAACTGTCGCCACACCCTACATGCAAGGGTCAGTTACCCTCTGAGTGGCACCTAGACAGCCAGATAGACCCCAGTGGCTCTCAAACAATTGTGTCTGTGGATCACTTCTGCACTCACCGTTCTTCCCCATTTCTTTGAATCAGCTTAGGCGCTATTAAGAGGTTTTAAAATAATATGCTGGTGTACTTTAACTACTAAAGTAAGGAAAAGAAACACGCAAAAAGGTTCCCAATGGCAGTCCCAAAATACTGCTCCACTGACCTACCTCTCCTGCCCCACTTTGTCACCTCAAAAGAGGGCTCATAAAAGGAAAGCAGAGCCCAAATCCCTTTGTATCAGACATCAAACAAGTAGTGGCATTTTCTCTTAGATTTGCATGACTGTATTATTAATTAATTAAGCACTCCACAAATCTTTTAATTAAGTGCCTACTCTGTTGCCAGGCATTATTTTGTGCAATTTATCCCAGGAGCCTTAAAGGGAAAACAAAAATTCCCTGACAGAGTAATCATTTCTATAACAAGTCATTCCGGGGAACGTGTGAACTCCTCGGGGAAGCACGTCAGTGCCTCTTTTGTGTGACTATTTAGGTGATCGCGTCAGGAAGCATTTAGTTTCAGGAGTCCTCAGTAGATCAGAGGGTGAGCATCAGCCAGAGACATCAAGACCTGGGGATGCAGGTCCCCCTGGAACCAGCCTCGCGGGATCTGAGAGAGATGTGTCCTCCTGCTCGCATTTGGGGAACAGACCCCTCCAGGAGGCAGGTCCACGCCAGGGTTTTACCGGAGGGCCCCCAGCAGACTCCAGGGAAACGGGTTCCCACCCGTCACTCGCTGCCCAGGTGCTGCTGGGTGGCACTGGCCCTCCCTGCGTCTTCCGTGTGGAGCGATGAGGGTAAAGAAGCCTGTCTGGGGTTGTGAGACTCAAACTAGGCAACAGCTGTGGAAGCGCTTTGTGAACCGTCAGACCTTTGGAAGCAGCCCCAGCCGGGAGCCACCTGTGAGCTGGGAAAGAGGAAAGGGAATTCCAGACATGAATCCGCAAGGTAGGGGGCTGAGGAAAGGGGTGGATGGTGGGATGTGAGATGGGAACCAGCAGAGTGCGAGCTAAGAGACTCCCGCCACCTGGCCACCCAGAGCTCGGAGAGAGCAGTGTTGGAGCAGACGTCCCGGTCTTTGCTGGGCAGGGTAAGAATATCACTTTCTTCACTCGTGGTTGAAGAGCGAACGACTGCATATTAGAGGAGTAAACGGGATTATAAACATTCCTAAGCATGTCCTGTAACTCCTGGGCATCCAGTGATCAGTGGCTCTTTCCTCACACTCTTCCCTCAGGGCTACACTCAGACATGAACTCTGCAACTCCATGAGAAAGAGTATCTGCTAGACCTGCGGGCCCCAGCCCCCAAGCCATGGACCGGTACCAGTCTGTGGCCTGTTAGGAACCAGGCCACAGAGCAGGAGGTGAGTGGTGGGCCAGCCAGCAAAGCTTCATCTGTATTTACAGCCGCTCCCCATCGCTGGAATCACCGCCTGAGCTCTGCCTCCTGTCAGATCAGCGGCAGCGTTAGATTCTCATAGGAGCGCGAACCCTACTATAAACTGCGCATGCGAGGGATCCAGGTTGCGGCTCCTTGTGAGAATCAATGCCTGATGATCTGAGGTGGAGCTGAGGCGGTGATGCTAGCGCTGGGGAGCAGCTGCAAACACAGATTATCAGTAGCAGAGAGGTCTGACTGCACAATAAATGTAATGTGCTTGAGTCATCCTGAAACCATTCCCCCACCCACCAAGTCATTAGAAAAATTATTATCCGTGAAACTGGTCCCTGGTGCCAAAAAGGTTGGGGACCGCTGTGTTAGACCATTTGCAGGGAATCTCTCATGGAATTTTACAATTGCCCACGTGAGTGGGCCCCTCTCATACAGACCTAATGCAAACCAGTGAAAAACATCACACCCAGTTCCGTGTCCCCCAGGCAGTTCAGCATTCCTGGGGCCTTTATTCCGAGTGATGAACAGCCACCTGGCAGCCATCTGTGAGGTGGCACCAGGTCACTCTGAACACTATGGCTTCAGAAGCACCACAGGAAACTGTTGCCATGAGCGAGTCACGAGCTCCTGCGTTCACCCCACAGCAGGGCTTGGCGACACTGCCGGCAGACTGAGTGTGGACGACAGGAGGGGGCGCACAGCACAGGCCTTTGCCAACCTGCTCTTGGTACAGGCGTAGGTGCCGGGGCTGCAAGGGCCATCACGCATCATCCAGTCCCACTTCCTCATTGTGCGGGAAGAGACCAGGAGAGTTTTCAGTGTTTACCACGGTCGCCAGCCGGTCGGGTAAGGCTTGAACAAAACGCCCAGCCTGCACATTTTGACAGCTGTGCTCTCTGGCACACTTCAGTGTCTCTGTTTAACCTGGCCTGTGAGGGATGTTATCCTCATTTTATGCACGGAGAAATGAATTAGTGAGTACAATATAAACAAATAAATACATAAATAAAGCACTTCCCAAGCTGGACATTACTAGTAAATTCAAAGAATGTACCTACTGATATATAAAAAAAACTAAAGACAGACAAATGCAGATTGTGAACACAGCAACACAAAGGCACAATTTTAACTGGGCCCCGACTGAAGAGTTTAGCTCCCCGTGACAGTTTAACCAATTGGTAATTTAATCATATTTATGGCAATTCAACCCGCATCGAGCACTGTTTACTATCTGTGACGTATCACAGTGGGGAACACAACGGCTGAAATAAAGACACATAAAGAGTATTCTCTGCCCTCGAGTGGCCTAGGCTTCTAGCAGAAACCGCAAGGTGGAGGCACAAGCCGGCCTGCGGTAGTGAGACGTGCAGGCAGATCTGGCCAGTGTCCCAACGGGTGGCCGGTTAGAAGTAGGACAGCGGGTACTGGCCTTGGGCAGATCCAATAACCTTCTCCAGACCTCAAGGCCTTCACCAGTAAAGTTAAGGAATTTTAATTTCTTAATAAGGTCACTTCTGGTTCTGAGAGTCTCTGTTCTGTCTGACCTCGAGGAGGACTTCCTTGATGAGACGGGACTGGGAGTTACACAGGACGAAGGGTACATCACAATCGAAACCCCAGGCTTGGGATGCACTGGTGACAATCTCAAGCACATCTTTCGCTTCGACAATACCTGCATGTTCTCACTTACAGGTGGCGGATGAGCACGGCTGTGCCTGCCCGTACAGAGGGACGTTATAGACACCAGAAGAGGGAGGGTGAGAGCACAGGAGGAAAAATTACCTACTAGGTACAACGTACACTATTCAGCTGACAGGCACATGACAAGCCTAGACTTTTCCACTACACAATTCATCCATGTTACAATAAAATAAAATTTATACCCCTAAACCTATTAACATAAAAATAAAACAAAACAGACAGTTCTGAGACCTTACTCTGTGCCCAGCCTTATTTCCGGCATTGTTTAGAACTTAGAAAAGATGTTCAAGGCGTTTATTGTTTTGAAAAGTTGTTGAGTCTTTCAAGAGAGTTTGAAGAACATCGTCCTAGATCAGAATTTAGGAAAGGAAGGAGTTAGGTTTGGCTGAAGTAACTGCAAAGACTTGGAGGGGAAAAAAATAAGGCTTCTGTGACCCTGATAAGAGGCGTGACATCTGCATCCCGAGGAGGCGGGGACGGTCCCAGCAGCGAGGCAGACGACTAGGGTGAGGCCAGCGGCCGCGCTGTCTGCGGCAGAGCCCCGTTAGTGCAGCTGCGACTTCAGACACTGTAAGACCCTGTGACACCTGTTCAATGCACAGTCCTGCTTCAATGAGTCCGGATGAGCAGAGTTGTCTCCACAAAGAGAAGAGGAGAAAACATTCCAGAGGCTTAGTAAGGAAATAGCCCTCACTTCTTGTGACATGTACGAAGATATTTTTATGGTAAGACTAATATTAAAATATCACTTCCAAGAAAAAAGGGAAAAGAGGAGATGAAGTGAAGTCCGTCCATCATGCTGGGAATCAAGAATGTGGCGACTGGAGAATTGATGGTGGTGCCAGGAAAGGCTCGGTCACCAGCCTGCTGCAGACCCGTTCTCGCGAGCATGGGTGACACACCCAGTCGCTCCCTGGACCAGAAACCAGAGCCCTTGGGAGTGTCCCAAGTGCACAGGGCGCTCAGGCTGTGCTTGGACAGGAAAAAACGACATGCGAGTGGGTAAGTTCTGGAGCTGGGTTATGTAAGCGCCACAGGCTGGGACCACAAGGCAAACACAGTAGCTCCCCGTGTCTGTGGTTTCGCTGTTCATGGTTTCAGTTACCCGCGATCAACCCCGGTGTGAAAACAGGCGATGACGGTACAATAAGATATTTTGGGAGAGAGAGAAAGGCCACGTGTACGTAACTTCCATTACAGCGTATTGGCATCATTGTTCCGTGTCATTGTTATTGCTGTTAATCTCTCACTGTGCCTGGCTGACGAATCGGACTTCATCACAGGCATGTACGTATAGGAAAAACACAGTACATATATACAGGGTTTGTTCAGTGCTATCTGCAGTTTTAGGCATCCACTGCGGGTCTTAAAACATGCCCCCCACAGAAAAGAGGGGACTGCTGTCCTTACATGCAATGACATCCCCTGATTTTAAGTAGAGAAACAAGATGCAGAATAGTGTGTATAATTTGCTACCATTTATGCAAAAATGGAATTATATATGTATATAATTGTACATGAATATGTACATATACAGTCTCTCAAAGGATCTATCTATCTTTGTCTACCTACCTACTTACCATGGGCTGCCTCTAGGAAGAGAGATTATCTTTTCCCTTAGATCCTTTAGGACTGCAGTCCCCACCCACCTGGCCATGGAACGGTACCAGGCCATGGCCTGTGAGGAATCCGGCCACACAGCAGGTGGGAGCGAAGCTTCATCTGTATTTACAGCCGCTCCCCATCACTCACATCACTGCCTGAGCTCCGCCTCCGGTAGGATCAGCGGCAGGATTATTTGCAGGGAAACAAGCTCAGAGCTCCCACTGATTCTGCATTATGGTGAGTTGTATAATTATTTCATTATATATTACAATGTAATAACAATAGAAATAAAGTGCACAATAAATGTAATGTGCTTCAACTGTCCCAAAATCATCCACCCGCCCCAGTCCATGGTAAAATTGTCTTCATGAAACCGGTCCCTAGTGCCAAAAAGGTTGGGAACCACTGCTTTCGGACCTTTTGAGTTTATACATATTCACATATTATCTATTTTTTAAATAATTTTTCAAACTAATTTTGAGAATCTAGTAGGCTTCTCTTAATTTGGCTGATATGAAGCCTCCTCATTAAAGCTAGATATTAATGACTTTCTGGCACTTTTGATGAGTCCAGGCCCTGAACCGTGACTGAGCAGTCCCCACTCACCCCAGGGACGTGTGCTCCCCGCCCCCAGTGCACACCTAGAACAACAGATAGTGCCAAACCCCATACACATGTGCTATGTATTGGTATGTATATACATATCAATAATAAAGTTTAACTTACAAATTAGGCACAATAGGATATTAACAATAATAATAAAATATTAATATCACAATTGTAACAATATACTGCAATAAAAGTTATGCAAATGTGCGCTCGCTCTCTCTCTTGCACTTTCTCTCTCTCAGTATCTCATTGTACTGTACTCACCCATTTTCAGACCAGGGTTGATGGCAGGTAACTGAGACCAGGGAAAGAGAAGCCGAGGGTAAGGGGACCACTGCACCCATTGGGTCAGCTCAGGCTGCCGTGGGAAAGTAGCACAGACTGAGCGGCATAAACAACAGAATGTATTTCTCACTGTGTGGCCACTGGAAGTCCAAGATCCAGGTGCTGGCAAGGAAGATTTTAGCCTGAGGCCCATTTGCTCAGCTTGTAGGCGACTGTTATCTCCTGGTGTATCCACATGGCCTCCTCTCGAGCATGCTCGGGGGTGGGAGGGAAACAGACACAGAGAGAGACCTCTTTTCTTCCTCTTCTTATAAAGCCATTAGTTCTATCCATCAGGGCTCTACCCTGTGACATCATTTAACCTTCACTGCTTCCTTAGAGGCCGCATCTCCAAATACAGCCACGCCAGGGGTTAGGGCTGCAGCGTGTGAACGTTGGGAGAACACAGTTCGATCCACAGCAGCACGCATGAAGTACTCGTTGTTAACGGCACACAGTATTCCATCGTATGGCTGCCATGTTAATAGTTTGTTTTAATTTCCTCTTTGATGTAAAAAGTTTTCAACAGAGATGTCTTTAATTTTGAGTGATAGAGTTCTTTTGTCTTCTGGTTTTACTAGTACATTTTAGTTTCATTACATTGAGGTCAGAAAAATGTATCTGTACTATGATTTTACAACATTTTTTAAGTTTTCCTTGTAGCCTTAGTGTTTTATCATTTTGAGGAAATACTCCCTGAGCATCTGAAAAGATATGCTCTCTCTTTTTAAGGTATAGATCTCAATATGTATCCATCAGATCTGTCTCTCTTGTTTCAACCACTTGGTCTCCCATAGACCAAGTGTAAGATTTATCCTTAATGTGCTTCTATTTCTCCTATACATTTTGCTTTAGGAATGCTAATATTATGATATTTGGTACATATGGTATTTGGTGCATAACTGTCCCTCTTTTTCTCGGATAATACTCTCAGCCCTGAATGCAGCTTTACCTTGTAAGTCTTTACTCATCCCTATATAAAAAAAATCAACAGCTACGAAGAAACTGATTTTATTTTATCTGACTTGACTTGTCTTAAATTTGAATAGCCACAATGTCCCGTGGCTTCTCTCTTGGACAGCACCGCTTGAGAAGCTACCACTGACACATGCTATGATTCCTGCACGGTGACTCCGGTCTCCACGTCTTCGGATGAGAGAGTGCAAGTGGAGTGTGGCTGCCCGTGCCCAAACCTCATCCAGCCCCCGAGGCTCCGGGAAGCTTACTTAATTTCTTTGCGCTCAATTTCCTTGTCTGTAAATGTATCTACTATTGTTTTGAAGAGTAAATGAATTAGTATCCATGAAAAATTTAAAACCGAGCCTGGCTTATGGTAAATGCTATTTGTATAAGCTAATAACAGCACTACCATCCTCATCCTCATTCTCTTCTCACCGTCCGCCCGCACGCGTCAGTGCAGCACGCTGTTTCCCACAGTCGTTATCACTGACCTCGCGCACGCCTATGCACGTAGGACCTGGTCTGCTGTCTTTCAAGATTTGTTCTGACCCCAGCGTATAAACACTTTTAAGGTTATAAAACTTACACTATGCCTGCCTTTGATCTCTTTTCTCCCCCCAAGTGTTTTCAGTCATTTTGCTTCCAAAATTTTGTTTTCTCTTACTTCTAGTTGTGCAACCATAACGACCACGTTTTTTGTTTTTACTTAGTACTAGCACTAAGTGAATTCAACGCTCACTGTTAATCTAGTCTTAGCTTGTCATCCTCCCTTTCATTGACGTTTGTCCTCCACTAGTGCCTTTAAGCACAACCTGCGGTATGGCCCATGGGAATTATATCATCTGAGTTCCAAATGTCACAGAAGCATTTATCTGTTACCTGTTAGCCCTAAATATTGGTCCAGCTGTGTCTGGCTTATCCATCACCATGTAAAATACTACCCCAGATTCAGAACCACCCCATGTTACCCTGGTGCTCGCAAATCTGTGCACCAGGAGCTCAGAGAAGACCTGAGGGGGTGGTTCTGCTTTGGTTTTCAATGTCTGGAACATCTGCTGAGCAAACTCACGTGGCTGGGCTGGGGTAGCTGGGCTGGAGCGTTCACCTCCAAATGGGCCAGCTGGCCAGAGCACACGTGGTTTCTCCAGAACGGTGGTCTTTGGGGAGGCGCCCCCCACCATCCCCACTCCCACCCCCCCCTCCCCGTCTGGTGTCTCGGGCTCCATCAGGGAGCAGTCCCCAGGCAGAGCCTCATGGGCGACCTCAAGGGACACTTATGCCAGACCTTGTCGCTGAAGTAGCCGCGTAACACTAGCCATAGTAGACTTGGAATAATTTCCGTGCTGCGCTTTCATTTCTGGGGCAACTTGTGGGCCTCCCCTCCCTTCTAGCACTGAAAACCACTATGAATGAGTCTGGGGATGGCCATACTTCGTACCCTTTAGTGGTGTTTCATCTTTTTTCCTAGATCCTAAAGGATTCTTCCTTTATATCGAAGGGCAGCGACACTTTAAGGCTACATTGCAGATTGTTTACTCCGTGTCAATTTTCTTGAATGTCATGGTACGCTTTCAAATTACTCAGTTTTTCCAATTCTGGAACACTTTCTTGAATTATGTATTTTTAATGTACTTAATATCAATGTCATTTTTCTTCTTCAGAGATACCAATAATGTGTATGATGGATCTTTTTCCTGCCATCTCCCATGTTTTCATTTGCATTTCACTTTGCTCATTTCTTCTCAATCCTATCTTCCATGTTCCTTAAAGTGATTTTGCAAGCTTTTCTTCTTTCTGAGGCTTCCAGCTTGACTTTCCTGACTATGATAGTTTGATAGTTTTACTCAACTCGTTCCTGAAGCCTGGCTACCTAGAGTTGGTTATTCTCTGCCACTAGACATTTTACCATGAGCTCTCACATCTTGTATTTGTGCTCTTGTTTTACAGAAGTAAATTTATTTATTTATTTATTTTATTTCAGCAAATTATGGGTGTACATATGTTTAGGTTACATGTGTTGCCCTTCTTTCTTAGTTTTAAAATTTCATGATGATATGTTTGGTCACAATCTTTGTTTGCCTCTTGGCAATATTTTTCAAATAAGAGCTTTCACTTGCCATGTTCATCCTATAAATTTAATACATTTCCCTTTTGGTGATTTAAAATAGACCTTTTACATTATAATTTATCATTGAACAAGAAGATGTGTTCCTAGATGCCATTTGATAAAGCTACACATGATAGAAAATCCAAGACCACATTCCAAGCAAGCAGGAATTCTCCTGTTGTCTAGGGTAAATTCACATGTGTAAATTTGCTTGGATTAACTGGCTCCGGCCAGTCAAAGTGGCCCTGCAGGGCTGCTGCTAATGCAGAATTTCTCCCCATCCTGCCTTACCAACATACTGAATTTTTGTTTTACAAATATAGTTTACTGCATAAATCCTCAATTTATTTCTGCCTTCTCTGCTGCTTGAGACTTAAGGCAAACTGCACCCAGGAAACACCTGCTCTTGGTCCAATCATTTTCTTCTCTCATTCCAGACAAATGGCTGTTGGTTTCCCCCTGGGATAGGTCGCTTTCTCTGGCAGGCACGGCTCTGCCCGCGTTTCCGAGATCTGCAGCTGTGGGTGTTCTCCTGAAAGTCTTCCTGGGCCTCTCTTTGACCTTCTCTCTCCTTGGCAGCCGTCCCTCGTATATTGTGTTTCAGGCTTACAGATGTCTCCTGATTTTGTTGTAAAGACAGCATTTGCATTTTTCATTCTCATTCTTCTTGCTGCTTTTGGGTGATCTTCAACAGGATAAGACGGAAAATGCCATCTTTACATAGCTAACTGTAAGCCGGAATCGCTCAATAAATTCTGAATACATTTTTGAATGAAAATAGGCAAAAGGGTAAAAGTGAGACATGCAGAGGTCTGAAAACCTTCAGGAGCATGAACGGGCGGAGGCTGAGTCTGCGCAGGCAGCAGGCCAGATGCCTGGTGGGTGAGTCTGGGGAGAGGCCTCTCCCCGGGGACTGGTGCTCAGGGAGCAGCCAGCGGCCCCAGAAGCTCTGCCGAGATCAAGTGCAGCCACTCAGGGGCTTAAAATGTGCTATGATGATCTCACCCCAAAGCGGCTAAAACCCACATCCTCACAAGGACAAGAGGCCAAACACCAGCGAGCTTGTTGAGGGATCTCCAAACCAGCAATGCTCTGAGCTATCTACCCGGTACCCCGGTGTCGACAGACAGATGGGAGCAGACACCTGCACTTTGAATTTTCCTTTCTTTACTTTTCAGTGAACCTCTTTTTAGAAATAAGTCATAGCTCTCCACTTTCTTAGAGTAAAAAAAAAAAAAAAAATACTTTCTGCTTTACTTTGTTCACATTCAGGCCCGCTATAGAGGAGTGAAGACCCAAGAATGACCAGATTCAGGAATAAACGCATACAAATCAAAGACGTGTACGCATTATCGTAAGCACGCGTGCGCATGTGCACGTGTGTGGGAGCAGAAAGGACACTGCATGCTTCTGCCTACACGGTTGCCCTCTATCCCACGGTTGCTGACTCCATCGCCTGCTCCTGGCCTCTGTCTGCTCGAGAGGACATGAGTGATGGAAACACTGTCTGCAAGCGAACAGTTCAGATCCATGGACAGTGAACAGACAGGGCTGGAAAGAGTCGAGTCCACGGACAGTGGGCGAGGGGGGTGGGCTGGAAAGCGAAGAGTCCCAAATGCCAAGTTAAAGAAAAAACACCCAAATGGCTCAGACCATGCAGGTTTTGGAGAGTTTACCCCATTTTTCTTACTATTTATCTAATTCTTCCTCTATTACAACAGCATCCTCCATTTTAGAGACAAGTAAACTGAGGTAAGAAATCAGCAAGGACACGCGGTCGTCCTTCCCAGGACGAGAAACGAGATCTGAGCTTTCATGCTCATCGTGCACGTCTCAACTCCACCAAGCCATACGCTCCTGATGCATAATTAATACGAGGAAATGTATCATCCATTTTCTGTTATTTCTGATTCCCAGATGGCTCAATAATGAATTTTTTCCAAAGAACATCTCCATCTCCGAGATGGATATTATCCAAAACATCCCACCATGCCTTCTAGGATTACCTGCAGGTAAAACCAGTGCTGGGGCTTCAAGGCCGCAGGAAAGGGCTTCCTGTGTGAAGAAACAATGGGAACTGGCACCTCGCAAGAACCAGATATGCTCTGATCCAACATGGTTCCTGTGAATGTCACTACAAACCAAGAGCAGGCACCTGCGAGTGTCTCGTGACAAATGACACTGTCCCGTCTCCCTGGTGACTCACCTGCGGCAACCTCACTCCTCAGAGATTCATTCCACTCTGTGCACCTCCAGTTTCCTGCTAAGAGGTCCCAAGACCCTACCTGGATTCTAAATTATGAATAAACTCCAGATTATTCTTTTAGCTGATGATACAATATGCCTGATTTCTAATTTTTCACAGAGTGCATTCTTTGAAGCCAATTTGTTCAAGGACAGCCCTACAAACAAAAAATGAAAGAGAAAATAAAAGGTGTATGTTACTTTACATTCTAGTTATTCAGTAATAGAGGAAAATGCCGGTAGACACCATCACTCGTAAAAAATTACAAACATTAGGTTTCTCATGGAAACTAAGTTGTCGTTACCAAAGGTAATTATAGTCAGGTTGGTTTTTGTTTTGAAATAGTTTGTTTATTGTATATTCATTGTGGGAAAAGTGACATCAGGAGCCATCAGTGAGTGTAAATGCCCCTCTGCTAGCCCCGCCCCTCTCTGGTCCCCGGTTCCTCCACCTGAAGCAGCGTGGATTGCACTCACACCTAACATCCCACAAACAACATCTGAGGTTCCACGACGCTCTGGGAGCGAGACAGACCCAGCTGCGGCTGCTCCACCTAGCTCAGCACTTGGACAGAGGACACAAACACTTTGCATCTGCAGGTCCTGTGATGCTTCCACTGATAAGGTATGAAGGAAAGCAAACTCGATTAAGATCATTTCTTTATCACACTCCCAAACTCAAACAATTCCTCTCCTCACAAATACCCTACATGAAAATTCTAGACTTCTGGGCACTGACGGAGGGATGGCAATTATCCTTGAAACAGGACTGGTTCCTCCAGGAAAGTGACCAGACCATCCAAGGACAGACTCTTTTATGGTTTCTTCCTGGAACAAAACTGAAAGTGAGAGAAACACGCCTCTTACCATTAACTAATATAGGGAGAACTGTGGCTTTTTCACCCTGAAACACAAAATTTAATCGCCTGCTGATTCTTAAAGACCAAGTACCCATCACCATGCTAATCTTATTATACAATGAGCACAGGCACTTAGGTTGCACAGTTGATTTTTTGACATAAATTATTTGAGGCCATATGTATTTCTTCTTGGTTGATTCAAGAAATTACAAGTGTCCTAATACTTAGTGACAGAAGCTGACATATCAAAGGATTCACAGGAACATAAACAAAAAATAAATCACCAGCCACTGCCCCTCCCAGATCTAAATTCCTCATTTTACAAAGACCATATAATCCTTTCATTTTCAAACAAATACCACTGCATCATTGTTATTCTAGCATAAGCCAGCATAAATCTTACGACGAGAGCATGTTTAATGTGCTTTTTATAGCCCTGCTTGCAGGGCTCCTGCCTGACATCATACCAGAGCAGAATCGGCGGGGATTACACGTGTCAGCCCATCAATTGGTGGCAGTTGCCACACAAAAGATCTACCTGAGAACTCACCACGGCAAACTATGCACTATATTTTTCTGCCTTGTAAAAAGAGGAATAAAAAAACAGCTATTAAATTAATTGGCACTAAAAGCGTGTAACAGTTATCTAATCTATTAATTTTTAGTTTAATATTAACTCCAGTGTCTGCTATGACATGCATTTGACCCGCAAGAGGAGGCAGTTCACCGCTTCAATCTTTGAAGGGAGACAAGGGGCTGGGGGAGAGAGGAGAAGGCATTCTTTCACTCTGACCTTGTATCGCAGACTGTGTTTGCTTTTAGACAAGTATTGACTTTATGCGAGGCTGGTCCCCTTGAGCCTGATGTAGCATGTTCCTCTGTAAATTTTAAAGGACCGCAGCTTCAAGAGGCAGCTTTTAACTCTCAGACATTTGAAAAAGTTAAGGTGATACCATCATTCTTCAAAGGAGAAGAAAGCATTAGTTCTCAGGTAAGGATTGCCCAGGGCTACTCCATGGGATGGACAAGGCAGAATCCCTGGGTCTTTTTGTTCCCATGTCCCCCTAATTTTTGTTTAATCATAACCATAGAAAAAAAATCACTTAAACTTTCTCTCTGGCATTCCAAGAACAATGATGAGCTCTGGAAGAAAAGTCACAGCAATAACCACCATGCAATTTACCCAGGCTTTCGAAAGGTGTGTCCAAACCCATCAATACCCTTCAGAAGGAGAAAGGTGAAAAACTATCAAATTGCCATCAGAAACATCTGATGGTCAAGGACTTCCTGTGGGGTCATCTCAGGTACTCGGATGGAAACAGAATGGCCCTTCAGCTAAGGCGGCCTGAGTGGCGCTTCCTGAGCTATCAAATCCGATCCTGTCCAGAGGGACAGGCAGGTTCTTACACTTTGAAGTCCTGGACTGAGTCTCAGGATGGTGGGTTCGCGGAACAACAAAGCAAGCGGAGTATCTTTGTGAAACGAAGCCATCAAATGGGCATCTTCACCAAGGAATTACACGGCTCTCCCGTTGAAAACTTTCTCCACCTCCTAACTGTGGACCAAAGATACAGAACACATTCGGGAGCACAGAAAAGATAGTCCAACAACCCGGGAGGCGTCTCGCTGCATGTTTCAGGACAGAAAGAAAGAAGATGACTTTCCTGTTCTTTGGAACGAGGCAACCGTTGACCTTCTGACCAGGCAGCAGAAGGCTCTCGGCATCCACCGCATAGCGCTCTAACCCGCCTCTGTGAGGACAGTCGGCACGTGGGATACGCTCCGACAGGCCGCCTAGTAATCAAAGACCACCTGTGGGACAGCCCGTGTCCTGGAGTTGGAAGTTTTTGTGACCTCCTTCCCGGCAGCAGTCTCTGCCAGGGGAACGCTTCACACTCCCGTGAAAACGGGTCCGTGATGACGGGTGGGAGGTCCCTGCAGAACTGCCCCAGCCCTGCGGGAGCAGCTGTCAGCCCCAGCATGAGGGGCACCGGGTGCTCCCCGCACACCAAGCTGCGGCCCCGAACCCCGCTGGCCCCAGTGGAGATGCACAGTTGAGCACACACCATTAGTTTAAAATGTTTTACCAGCTGACACTGGGCTCCCACTGCCACACGTGGCATCGAGTCTTTTCATAAATGTGTTTTAGTTCTAAACATCAGACCTACGGATCAAACTGTGCAGTACCTTCCTCTGGCAAAGTGGGGGGCACCAGAGCCCATGGAAGACAGAAACCCGCTGGCCCGCCACAGGCCCGCCACAGGCCGTGGCCCTGAGGACACAGAGGGCTGTGCAAGAGATGCCCCGGGGAAGCCAGATCCGCTTCCCTCACCGCCTCCGCCCGCCCACTCTCACCGCTGCAGAGCCACCGCTCCAGGTTGCTGCCCTCCACGTCCCACGGCCCGCGCCCCGGCTCACCTCCCTTCCAAGCCCATGTTTATGTTTCGTCTGGCATCAGCCTTAGAGCGTGTGAAATGCCTGACACTCCAGCACCAGGGCGTGGATGTCACATCAGATTCAGGTGACCACAAGAGGCTGTGCAATGAGGGGTGACTGAACCCCAGATGAGCACGTCGACTCTGTGCTCCTGTTCTTACGTGATCTTTTTGCTTTATGTCGTTATTTATGCAGGACATAAATGTACATCTAATGGTAACCAGCATTTGTCGAGTACAAAGTGTCTGCCAGGTATTATGCTAAGCCTTGTACGTGGACTACCTCATATAACTTTATAAAGGATAATAGTATTGGCCAGGTGTGGTGGCTCACACCTGTAGTCCCAGCTACTCAGGAGGCCAAGGCAGGAGGATCTTTGAGCCCAGGAGTTCAAGGCTGCAGTAAGCTATGGCTGTGCCACTGCACTCCAGCCTGGGCGACAGAGAGAGGCCCTGCCTCTAAAAATATATATATATACATAATCCCCACGTTTTCGGAAAAACTTAAGTGTAGGGAGGTTAAATAACATATCCAAAATGAGTCAAGCCCTGGTCTTTCTGGACCAGAGCCTGAGCTCCTAACCAGTGGGTGACATTGCCAGGGGTTGATGAGGTGTTGCACGCTGGACCACTTACGATTTCAGACGGACCCCCAGGTCCAGCTGCAGGTGCTGGAACATGCCACGGTTTGCTACCTATGGACATCTTATTCCATGTCACTGACCGTATCATGCCCTTCAGCTCCTCCTAAAAGGAAACGTCCCCCGCCTGCTCTGCTCCTGAGGCCTGCGCCTGGCAGTGGGTGTCTAACGGCATTTCTGGCTCCAGTCCATGCAGTCAGCTCCAGGCTCCAGAGTTCTACGGGGTTTCCTCAGCCCCAGTCCTGGCAGCCAGCCCAGCCAGCTGCCCAGCAGAGTCTGGAGTGCACCTCGCTGGGAGGAGCAGGTGCTTCGCCCCCGTGCCACCGTGATGTGCGTTCCTGTCCATCTGTGACCCTGTAGGTCCTGGGGAAAGTTGGATCAGATAATGTCTAATGCCTCTCCTGTCCCTAATATCTCCTCTTTCCTGTATAAAGGTGACTGATATCCTGTCTTGCCTTCCTTGGGTCGTGCACTATAAACTAGTTTTTCCAGAAGTTAAGATGCACGTCTGGTTCTCACAATCAACTGCAAAAGCTAAGGTTTCTGAAAGGGTGCCAGGCAGAGACCCTGTCCTGTGGGTTGGTCAACACCACAATATGGCCTCCTCACCTGGGCTCTGACCCTGGGAGCGGGCTGGGCCCCGCCTGACGGCCGAGTGGGCCTATTGTTCCATTGGCGCCCCAGCAGATGTGTGAGCAGATGTTGAAAAGCCGTCAAGAACACCAATGTCTCAGCTTCAACAAATCCCCGTTTCTCGGTAACAGGTTGATTTTTACTGCTTTGGAATTTTGTTAACTGTGTATGACACACCTACAGATACAGATAGCAACAAGCTTTCTAATGCACTGGGCCTGCCCCTTGCTAGGTGGCCCAGAGAGATGCATTACTCAGGCCTGCGCCCTGCTGAGGGTGGGAGGGACTCACAGCAAAGCGTGCGTCACTCACGGCCAGCATTTGGAGCAGCTGCTGCTCCTCACCTCCCTGGTAGCCTGGACGACTGTGACCTTTCTCGGCAGACGCTACCACAACAGCAGGTGCTGACTATAAAGACATCAAGAAATGTCCATCAGGTGCCAAAATTTAATGGCCTTTTGCAAAATCAAAACGGTTTTGTAACTCACAACGAAGTGTCCATTTGAACTAGCAAACGTGCAATATATGAGTCTCATTTCATTTTGGCCAAATTAAAAGATGAACATAAGGCCGGGTCTGCTCTCCTGGAATCCTTGCTGATAGAGCAGTAGTGCACTTCAGAGATAAGAGCCACAGACTCAGAAGACACAGAGATTAGAAGTATGTTTGGAATCTAGAGCGACCGTAGAGATTACGGAATGTGTGTCGTTCCAGCCCAGAGTCCTTGCAACGGAATGAAACGTGAAACGGGAGGCAAACGTCTTTCTTTCTTTTTCCTTCATGTGGGGAAAACGTGAAGCCTGTGTACAGCAGCATCCTTGGGAAAGGTAACCTGCCGTCGCAAACATTATTCATTATGCAAAGCCATGCTGCGCTGGAAAGGTAACATACCTTATTATATAGAAAGCACACAAGTTGTGTAATCTTTTTTTACACACAAAAAAAAGTCACACAGACTTTAGTCTATTCTCTGTCTTCTCTACAAAAGATTTCTCTGCCAGATTCTCCAAGGCCCACCGGACGTGTTTACTCCACCCGGTGCACCAGGAACAGAGCTGCCCCGGCCCTCCCCCGCGCCATGTGCCCTGACCCCAGAGACCCTGCCCGACAGTTCCGGAAAGCAAATCCTGTCTGCGACAATTAGTGGGAAGAGTGGTTTGCAGCCTGGGAGCATGAGAGGTGGGAGGCACAGAAACACCGAGAATTTTCACAAAAACTTACGCAGAAAAAGCCTTTGCAAAAGCCACCATCCAGCAGAATTCAGTGCCATCCTGCACAGAACCAGGTGCCGTTTGCAGAGAGCAGAGCTTATAAATGGGGTGTGCCCAGTCGGACTGAGAAGGAAGCTTGCCATTTGGCCAACCAGAGGCTTAATGAGTTCCCCTGGGGAATCTTCCCTTATAACCTGCAATGTGTTTATGGGGCTACCGGAGGTGTCACCAGCCCCCGCTTCCTGGGTCACTTTTTGTGCCCTCAGCAGAGGAAGCTCTGGACCCTGCTCTGCCAGCGCCAGGAGCTGCCCGGGGAGGGCTGGGCACACGCAGGCCGCCTCTTCCCACTCGGCCTCTTCCCACCTCTTCCCACCTCTTCCCACCTCTTCCCACCTCTTCCCATCGGCCCCCTCGGGCACAGCCTCCTGCCCACCTTCGCCTGGCGGGAGGCAGAAGTGCTCAGCTGTCCCTGAGGTCCTGCCAGGCAGGAAGAGGAGGTCCCATCCGTTTGCTCAGCCCCACACTCCACCCCAGCACAGACAGAAAACACACCTATTAACAAAAAACAGTTAAATGGTCTTCTAGAAGCAATCACAACACAATAAAAGTTTTAAAATAAGCACTACCATTAGGACAAAGAAAGGATAAGGACAGAACACTAAGACGAAACAGGAGCAACACCGATTCCCCCGACACGCCGAGAAGTCCTGGGCGAGCACTGACCGCGGGCCGCACACCTGCATCTGCGTTTTCTAGCAACCCAAGTGCAAGAGCAGTGACAGCTGTGATTCACGGTGCCGAACAAGCAGCACAACTGAGGCAAACACAAATGGTGCACCCAGCTCTTCCTGGCACTGAGACAGAGAATCTTCCCTGCAGGTCCCCGTGGAGACAGCTGAGAGGCAAGGACACCGTCACCAAGTCTGACAGCACGTACGGTAGTGGGGCTCCTGGCTCCGTCCTGGGAGGGCCTCGCTGCCAAAATGCAGCTCAGAAAAGAGCCACTTTCATCCCTCCACACACAGGTACTGACCACGTCTCGTGTGCCCAGCACCTTGCTAGCCAGGGACGTGCCATGGTGAGCAAAACAGCCGGCACTTCCCCGCAGGCGAGCAAGTCGCAATGTGAGTGAACAGAGGACGGCAGGGACTCGGGTGGAGAAGCCGGTGGCCATGGAGTCACCGGAGGAAGTCACCGGCTCAGCTCCACGGCCAGAGCAGCGGGAGGAGGAAGGACAGAGACGTCCACTCGCTAAGCTTCCGCGGCCGGGCCCCACCCAAACCTGCAGCTGGGCCCTCGAGGTAGGAATTCTTAACCTGGAGTCGACAGTCCCCGCAGGGTCTGTGGTCGGAATTTGGGGCTAAGCGCACTCACGGGAAAATTCCATTTTTATTTTCATGAAGCTCTCACTGAACTCGGTGTGCCTTCCGCGGGCACCAAACCAGTCACCGGGGAAATCACAGAAAATTCCACACCACGTGACACTCGTCAACGCGATCTCAAAAGCCTCTCAGGTTCAGGACTACATCATAATT
The DNA here is from genome assembly GCF_000956105.1 of Propithecus coquereli. Taxonomy (NCBI): domain Eukaryota; kingdom Metazoa; phylum Chordata; class Mammalia; order Primates; family Indriidae; genus Propithecus; species Propithecus coquereli. The sequence goes on from NW_012150163.1 coordinate 1,814,260, forward strand.
ATACTGCCTGCCACTGGATCTTGTGATTTAATATGTTGCTCGGAAAGTACGTGTGTTACTACAACACCAACTTGTTTTATATGTTTAAAACATCTGTTTCCCTTGCGATGACATATTTCACATAATTCATTTCGTCTGAAATCCTATATGTTTTATTTTATGCACTGAGAAAATTTATTCTGAGAAGGGGCCCAGGGGCTTCACCAGAGGTCTGTGAGTGATCAATGAAGTAAGCAAACAAACAAAAACAATGAAAAATGATTATTCTTAACATTTCTAGCATAATGGATGAGCTAAATATCTTTTGGGGATTCCTCCCCCAACACTGTTTCTTGCAAATGACCTTTTGATAATAACCAAACAGCAATGGGTTCCAAAGAAATTCATCACAAAAAAATAGGAAAAAAAGGAGAAAAAGCATCTCTACAGAACAAAAAAAATGGTAAAATTTGGTATCCACTTATGCTTTAAAAACTAGAAAGCTATGAATACAAGAGAATGTTCTCAACTTCATATGGAATATTACCAAGAAATCTAGAACAAACATCCTACTTTGTGAAATTTAAAAGCTTTCTTTAGGAGACAGAGAACACTGCCTTCCTCACCACCTGTGTTTAACATTGTACTGGAAGGTCTAGATACTTCAGTAAGACAAGAAAAAGAAATAAAAACCATGAGGATTTATATAAAGAAAACAAAACTGTCACTATTCACAGATGATGTAGCCAGGTAAGTGGAAAATCCAAAAGAATTTATAGATAAATTATTGGAATTAATGATTGAATTTAGGAGGGTACCTGGATTGTGGTCAATATATAAAAATTAACTGGATATCTTTCCACTGACAGCAAACAAAAATGATTTTCAAAAAAGGTAACGCAGCAGATGTGTGTAGTGCCCGTGCTGCACCCAGTCGGCAGCCGGATTTCAGCACAGCTGTGGCGGACAGTTCCACAGAACTGTTGGGTCCTACACCAAGCCAGCGCCGTCGGGTCTCTGCGTTTCTGCCTCAGGGTATTCACCAAGCCACGGAAGTCCACTCCGTCTGCACACAGAGGCACTCAGCAGTGCAGGAACATTAATACTCCCAGAGGCAACCCTCGACCATTGGAGGGACAGGCTTGTTGGCAAATGCCCCAACCAGCCTCAGTGGGAAGCCCTGAGGCCCGTTCTCCGTGTCTGCGAGCCACAGTCCCACCTGCGCACAGTGATCATAGCTCCCCGCCCGCCCTGTCCCACTCCGCCTCTCTGCACCTTGGGATCATCCCTACAGAACTACCCGTCCTCACGTTCTTACCTCAGCCTTCTTCTCCGAACACATAAGCAAAGCCATTTACAATAGCTTCAACTATTATCAACAGCCATGAGTGAATCCTGCAAGACATAGACAAGAGCTCTCTGCAGAAAACTATAAAATATTATCATGAGAAGTTAAAGAATAACCAAATGAAGTATGTGAAGTACTTGTGAATTAGAAGACAACATATGGTGAAGATGTTAATTCACCCAAAATTTACCTATATATTAAATGCAATACCAATCAACACCTAAGAGACTATTTTTTAAAAAACTTGGCAAATTTTGATTCTAAAATTTTATAGAAATTCAAAAATCAAAGAATAGTTAAGATGCCCTTGAAGGAGAACAATACAGGGAACAAATGCTACTAAATATTAAGATCTTTTAATTTACAGCAATTAATATAAGGTGACATTGGTGAAATGACAAACAAATAGACCAGTAGAACAGCACTGACAGCTGGAAACAGACCCCTAAACTCATGGTTACTTTGTTTACCACCAAGGTGGTGCTCAAGAGTGAGAAGTTATTCTTTTTAATAAAAGGTTCTGAGAAAAGTAGATACAACATTTTTTTAAAAAGAAGACTTGATTACTACCTCATACTGTGCATATAGGTCAGTTGCACATGGATTGCGGAACTACAAAAAGAATAAACTAGAAGCCTGTTGAAAATCATGCAGGAAAATATCTTTATGAGCTCAGGATAGGAAAGACTTCTTCAGTAGGACCCCTCGCACCCCCTAAAAACCCACAAAGCAAAATTTAGATAAGATTGACTTCATTAAAATTAATAACAGCTGTTCATTAAAAACCCATTAATAACGTGAGAATGAGAGCCACAGATAGGAAGAATATGTTTGCCACACAAATAAGTGACAAAGACCTCATATCTGAGTAAATAAATCTGTAAGACAAACAACCCAAGAGAAAATTGGGCAAGAGACTTGTTCTTGTCACCTCCAAATGTAAGGGTCAAACAGCAACAATCATTCGTTATAGGTCACTGTTCTTACGGGTCACAAATCCAGGAGTGGCCGTGCTGGCAGCGCCAACTCGGGGTCTCTCACGAAGCTGCCTTCGGGGGTGCGGGGAAGGCCAGGTCCTCACTGAGCTTTCTTCACGCAGGTTTCTGGTGCTTGGCCTGAGAACACGCGCACGACCAGAGAATGAAGCACCGGCGCACTGACGTCTTTCTCTGTGTGTGAGGTCTCCACACTGCGTGAAAGGTACACACGCCGACTCGACGCAGACACGTGGAAGCCAAATCTGCCTCTAGACAGCAAAGGTCACCCCTCCTCCATTTTCCAAAAATAGTTCCTCGCCTTCCTCTTCCCAAACTCCTCACCGACGTCCAACCCAAGGGTCGCTTTGGCTCTGGCCGACGTCCCCAGCGCCCTGTGCCTTTTACTAACCAATTCCAAAGCCACCTGCTGAGGTTACAGGTTTGGATATGGTGCCACCCTTCTACCAAAGTCTGTATTATTATTACTGCACAAAAATAAATCACCACACTCACAGAGGTTTAATAAAGACATCAATCATGTATTCTCTCTCCCGGGATCTGTGGGTCAGAAATTCAGGAATGTCTTCTATGGGGCATTCTGGGTCTTTCAATGATGCATCCAGACAGTGGCTTGAACGGGGTCCTCTCTAAGACCCCTTTAGTTACACATCTGGCACCTGGGCTGGGATGACTGAGAGGGGAGTGGGAAGAGCGGGGCTCCCGTGGCTTCTCTCCCTTCCTCCCTCTCTCTCCCCTCTTTCTTCTCCTTTCTCTGCAGTTTCTCCACATGGCTTGCAGATGGCAGGGCTCTTGTACAGCAACTCAGAGATCCAAAAACCCCAAGAAAAAGGGAACACCAGGTAGAAAACACAAAGTCCTCTGTGGTCTGCCTTGAACATCACACAGCACCACCTCTACTAAATTCTATTTATTGAGGGAGTCACAGAGTCCGGCCCATATTCAAAGGGAGAATTAGTTTCCACCTTTGGAATAGCAAAGAATTTGCAAACATGTTAAAACCACCATGTCTTGCATAAGGAATGACCAAAGAAGATATCCAAATGACCTATAAATAGACGAAAAGATACTCAACCCCTTGGGTAGTCAAGAAGCAAACTCACATAAACATCATAGTGAAGTATCACCATACACCTACCAGAACGGCTAAAACTGAAAGGACTGAAAACACCACGTATTGATGAGGTTGTCGAGCTATGGGAAACCCCAGGCACTGCCAGGGGAAATGTGAACTAGCACACCCAGCCGGGACAGCAGTTTGGCCGTAGACAGTAGGTTAGATATCTGCTGAGGCTGGGGCGGAGCTCCTCGGTCCACCTGGGTGTTCACCTACACCAGCGATGGAGAGTTCCTGTGCATGCCCACAGCCCCTGCCCTCTGACACTGGCATCCCTCCCCGCCTTCTGAGAGGGTGACAGAACTTACTCAGCCCACAGACACTCAGCCAAGAAGTTCAGAGGATAAAAGCACCTAGGACAACCTTCAGCCAATATGGGCGAGGAGTGAAGGGCGGGTGCTCCAGCCCTTGGATGAGAACGTAAGGAATTTATACAAGTGCTGTGTTCTATGCACTACTAGGTAGCACCTCTTCTTTATTCCTGGTTAAGAAAGAACTATGGAATCTTTCAGATTCTCCAAGAATAAATTCCACCGCCATGGGATGAGCAGACATTTCCTCAGCCATGAGATAGGTTCTCAATGAAAGACTGTGAAAACTTCCAAACAGACCAGGGCGCACACAGACAGCCCTCCCCTGCTGGAGGGAAGGTTCCTCCAGCTACCAACCTGACACTGAGTGGAACCCAAGTAAATATCAAACCTTGTTCATGGGACAACGCCAGAGTTAGAAAATTTACCATTCTAGACCAAATTCTAATTTATCATTGCAGGAATGAGAAAATGGACAGGAAATAACCAGTGAAAAGATTTTATGACCAAAAGAAAGACAGAAATATGAGCCTTTAAATACAGAAAAAGAACATTACTTTGGAATAAAGTTACTAAATGGTATAAGTAAATTTTAAAGAATTCTATTTGGTTTGTGTTCCCTATGAAAACAAGAAAAACTGTGGATTCTCTCATGGAAAGTCAAAGATGAAATGGCAAACCCACAGGCTGAAATGGAAAGCGAGTTCGTGGGATGAAACCACGAGCCCCGTGGTGAGAAAGCCATTAGAATCAACACAGAAAAACAACCCCCAAAAAGGTTATCGCTGCAGACAATCACTCGCCAATAGGCAGAACAGTTTGAAAGTTTCAGAATGCCAACACATGAACAGAACAGAGATAAAAGTAAAATGGGAAAAATGATAATTATCAAAGATAGAAAATAGTCAATATAAAAACAATTGGATTGCTCAAAGAAAACACCAAAATAAATAGAAAAGAGCAGTATAATAAAAGTCTTCGATTATGTGGGTCTTTAATGTTTCCTTCCTTTGTTTTGAACATGTCTGCTGGCTTCTTTTCCACCTTGTTAGGTGACAAATGTCACGTCCTATTTAACGTGAACACATGACTGGTGCTAGGTAAGCTCTCACACGTGGTTTTCATTTTGTTTCACTGCAATGATAATGCTATTTACGAGATGCTTGCTATGGACCAGGAGCTGTTCCACAATAGCAGCACGATGCGGTACTGCTGTTGCATTTACTCCTTAAACAGGAAAACAGAGGCAGAGAGAAATTTAGTGGCAGAGCTGTGATTTAAACCTGGGCATCCTACCTTCAGGCACATACTTCTGGCCATTCACCTCTCCGCAGACTGTGTGACAGCTTCCCAGAGCTAGAAATGCAGATGCAAGCGTAGATGTACAACTTTGAAGATAAATATGCTGACACTGAAATGCCAGTTACAAAACTAAAATTTTTGTAGTTTTTAAATTTTCAATAATATAATTGTTTTCCTTGTTTATTTATTTAAACTTAAGTTGTTTATTTCTAATTCGTCTATATTGTTAACTGATAATATGGCCACTCACATACCAAAGCTGCTTCTGTGGCTCAACAAATTATCTATTTTTAATCCTTGAATCATTTCTTTATTTTCAGAATACAAAAACAGAAATACATTCATCCTGGCATATATATGATTACACGTATTTGTCTGTGTTTACCCATTTCGTGTGTGGGCATTTAGGTGTGCCAATACACAAGCACACACACATTCTCACAGCCACAATCTCAGTTCCTTTATATCTTTATTTTTCCTACATGATCTCTCAACACTAGTGAAGATTATTTAAATTCTCCAATTGTCATGTTTTTGCCTCTTTCTCATTATAATCATATTTGTTGTATATCCTTCACTATTTTATTGAGCATTAAAGACTCGTGATTATAACAGTGTTGTTTATCTTATCTTTATAAATATAGAACCACTTCAGTTTCATATAATTATTTTTGCTTTTTGTGACATTTTAATATTAATAGCATGACTTACACTCTGTGTTTGCTTGATGTATCTTTGCTAACCCCTCCCTGACATTTTTTAAGAACCCAACTACAACATGGTGCACCTCGATGGTACTTTCAAGCGTGTATTTCATGAGCAGCACAGTTTGCTTTTCTTTCTGAACCATGATGAATGGCTTTCTTTTTAACTCAAAATTTTAACGCATTTATATTTATTATTATAGCTGGTATTTTAATTGTATTTCCCTTCTTATATTTATAATTTTTATTTCATGATTTCTTATTGCTTCTGTGTGTTTCTATATTTTTAAAAATACAATGGAAAAAAACTTACTTAAGAAATTATAACAAAATAGAAAACATCTAGAAATATACTACATCTTGGAAAATGTGTCAGACATATTAAAAAAATTTACACTTAACTGAGAGACATAAAGGAATACTTAAAGAGATGGAAAGATATAGGATCTCTATCACATGGATTAAAAAATCTGAATATAGTATTTCACGAGGTACCATTTAAGAAAAGTGAGTCTTATTATTTAATAATTATACATACACACACACACACACACACACACACACACAGGAATTCAGTAGCTTATAAATTTTAGAAATTTTGTATACCATCCCAATACTGGAGCCTCAGTTTCTGGTCTGTCAAATAAGCACCAACTTCAGGGTAAGGTTAATAAAATAAATTAGTACGTTCAAAGTTCTTAGAAGAGAATCTGGCTCATAGATCCCTCTCTGTGTTATTAATAACTTGTTAATAGTTGCTACAGTGCATGTTAGCACATCAAAGATTCTGAGAATGCCTACAGTGGAAAAATGTGTTTACTGTTGCTCAACTCAAGCTTCCTAAAATTATTTGAACAGAGCATGGCTTTTTCAAACAGAACTTCTATTAAAATCCCTCATGATCATGTCCTGAGGAACATGCTTTGGACAAAACTGCCCTCATATGAATAAGAATTTAGGATATGATAAGGATGACATTTAAAAGTAGTGGGGAAAAAAAGGGAATATTTTGTAAATGATACAGGGAAAACTCATTAACTATTTGGAAAGAAAGTTAGGAACACATTTCGAACTTTGAATAAAAATAAAATAAAGGAAACTAAATAAACTAAAAGAAAAATAAACTAGAAGAGATAAACTAAAATAAACTTTAATTAATAAATTAGAAATAAACTAAGAGAAACTGTAAGAAACCATGTCTTGTTTCTTTCTTTACCTTGTTTTACCCTTGAAGTAGAGGTTACCTATTTTAACATAACAAGGGAAAAAATAAAGGAAAACCTTGATAGATTTTTATTACATGGTAACTTAAATTTCTGCAAATTAAAAGACATGATAAATATGATGAAAAGGAGAAATGCTAACTTCAAATATATTTGCAATTCATAATCCAGAGGAAAATTAGGTGAACTATGACCAGCCCCAAATGGGCAACTGGCATAAAGAGATAATTTAACAAGGAAAAATACAATACCCAATCCAATATTATTAAAACATGTTCATCCTCACTGATGTTCAAAGAAAAAACTTAAGAAACAAAACTGTGCTCTCCCCCACGGAGCAGGCCGAGATTACAACCTCACTTTGGCAAGTGTTTGGGGATGGGCAGTGAGGATGCCAGTGTGATCTTCCAAAGGTCAATCTGGAAACTGTAGCCAAAGCTTTAAAAATAGCGCACGCTTTGGTCTGGAAATACTTCCTCCAGCAGTGCAGTCTGAGGAGTAGTAGAAGGCTGCAACAACACTCACTGAAGTATTGGTTCTAGCACTAAAAATCGGAAAAACAATATTCACTAAGAGATTGACTAAAATTTCAATATATCCTTACAATGGAATCACATCATGTTGTAAAGGAATATTTAAATACCTGTGAAAATACCAAACATATATTTTTGGGCAAAAACAAACCAAAAAGCAGTTTTCAAAATTGAAGAGGTATGAGTGATGTTGGGAATAGAGTCAGAGAGACAGAGATGAAAAGAGGCGCAAGGAAAAGACCCAGAGATTTGACCATGAATTGTCTGTCGAATGTGATTATATCTTTTGCAGGGATTTTTCACAGTAAACATACAGCACTGATATCTTAGGTGTTTGGGTTTGGGCCCCGCCACAGTAGCCCAGGAGGTGAGGACTGAGGACAGTGGATGAGATGGTGCTGGGCGGGGAGTGAGACCACTGTGAACTGGGGGCCCCAGACTCCCAGGGGGCCTCTGGGAGATGACATTGAAATGCACCTCCACGTTGTGTCCCCCGAGGGACGGGAAGGCCCCAGGACTGCCAGGCACGGAGCGTGGCACGCCGACTTCCGGTGGAGGGGCCAAGCAGGCTCCTGCAGCCATGGACGTTCCGGGCAGGGAGCGTAAGCAGGGAGGGACACAGGGACTGCTCAGGGTGCACAGAGCACACACAGCTCTAGCACAGCTTGGATCACTTAGAAAAGGAAAGATGGAAATTAGTCTTCCAGCCATATTATTAATACACTATAAAAAGTTGAACCCCACTTGGGATATCCCAAACAGCATACCTGACAGCAACAAAGAACACAAAACAACGTCAATAGCGAGCCATGCAAGTATTCGTGGTCCCAACCTGGAGGAAGGGAGGGAGGGAGGGAAGCAGAATGCAGAATGCACTGGCAGGAGCAGGCGGGGTGTGTCCAGCAGGCTGGCATCGTGTGGCGGGTGACCAGTGGCAGTGACAAAGCAAGGTGTGTGCAGAGACGGGCTGGTCAGGGGCCCGGGGTCTGACGTAGCACCGTTCTCACAGCGACCGCCAGAGGCGCGGAGGAGCCCTGCGGGAAAATACCAGGGGCAGAAACCAAAGCGCCCATGAAGCAAGCGTCTGGAGGGGCGTGTGGTTCCGGCAGCTTCATAACTTACAGAATTGTCTAGAACAGCACTAGGCACAGAGCGCACCCCGCACAGACCCTAATTCGACTGTGAAGGCATCATCAACAGCGCAGCACGTGGATTCTGTCCTCCAAGAGCACCCCACGCATCCCCGAACCAGGAGGGAGGTCAGAACCTCACAGATATAATAATCTAGCATTTTAAGAAAGACTCCAAATATCCTACACTATGGAAGTCAGTTCCCCCACCCAGCCACATTCAAGAGGAAGTGTTCATTTCAACATTTAATGAGATTTACTGTCAAGGTACAAGCAGCACCTACTTTTTGCTGCACTTCTTACACAAGTCTGCATTGCAGGTCTTTTCTCATTGCTGTTTGATGGCTTCTACGTAGGACGCACGGTATGACTGAAGAGACAAGAGGACAGACTGGCGTATTTCACTCTGGGCCACCCTTCATGGTGACATATTCCTAGGGGCACAGCATATCTAACATAAAATGCCTCTACTGCTTGGGTCTAACTCAAATCTCACCTGCTGCAATTTAAGCCCCTGCAATGATATTATTAGTGAATACCCAGGTTGTGTCCCAATAGGAATATAAGATGACAAGTGAAAGTTGAAGTGACACCAAAAAAGCTTAACCCAGGCACTCATGATGGGTATTTTGGCGCCAGCGTAAACTCCATAATGCCTCTAAAATCCAATAGCAAATTTGTAAATCAAATCAGAAGTATGCGAAATGAGCTGAGTAGGAGAAAGAAGTGGGGCTGAAATAGAAGAAGGAGTAGCATATTGCATTTGGATGCTGGATTTAAAAATGAGAGACCGTCGTAGAGTGAATTAATCACTTTTTGGCAGAAGAGTTTCCTTCCAGAGAAAGTTCCTGTGACTATCAAATGTTATTTGAAATAGTTTCTTCCTCATGTTACCTTTATTCTGGTCTCTTTTAAACCTGCCACTATGTTTAGTTCAAGTCTTGCTTTTTCAGCCAAAGTCGGTGCCGATGGGGTTCATGGGGACAAAATATAAGGTCAGACCCAGGACCCCCCACTCCCCTCAGCCCTGCCCCTGCCCCACCCCACCCCCGGCAAAGCTTGAGGTGTACACACCAAAACCACACACACCACCACTAAAAGGGTGCATTGCTCGTGGCTATCATATGAACAATTGTGTATATCACATATGTGACACCTAAAGAGAATGTTGTTACCAACATCAAAGAACAGAAAGTTACTCGGGCAACGTCCAAGCAATGCCTTTACCACCCCTCCCCCTCGGGGCTGCGCGAAGCTGCTGGGCTATGGAAGAAGTCGGTGTGGACGAGGAGGCAGGACAACCGCGCCAGCACCAGGCAGTCAGTTCCCAAGCGCACCCCGCTCACGCCTGCCACACACACACAAGCATGGTGTGCACACAGACGCACCGTCCACCACCATCTCAGACTAAACAGAGGCCCTCTTCTGACTGCGACAGTGTGAACTAAACAGGAAGTATTCATTATTTTGACTTTAGCCTGGGACCTATAAGTGAAAAAAGATACAAGTAAACTCATACACCGCAAGTGTGACCAGGTCTAACCTATCTGTCATACTTCCAAGGAGCAGTCGCCTTGTCAACAGTACAAACTCGCGCCTCCATGTTGCACTTCAGACCAGATCAAAACAGTTGCTGAGTTGACCTTGGGGTCCAATCTCCCTCAATGGAAAGGCCCATTTTCCTAATTCTATCCATCTTGTTTTTCTGGAGCAAAATCCCAGGGCAAATGGAAAACACAGACAGAAAAAAGCAAAAATCCCCAACATCGGAAGAGGGTTCACTGCTTTTTTCACAGGAGCCTGAAAATAACCTTGGTGTCCACTGCTTATCCGAGACACAGGCATTTCAGGGACCATTTGCTAAGACTTGTCCCCTGTGTCCGCGCGTGGTAGCTGGGCCCTGTGTTCTGTAACTCCCTGCTCGGGGCTTGCCGTTGCTCTCCTATCCCCCATCATCTTGCTCCCTTTCCAGCCCTGTGCAAGGTGGCGCCTTCTTCCGCGAGCACACAATGGGATCATTTTCGCCGGCGCAGCGTCCTTTGCAACACGGCCATGTGTGCGGCATGTTCTCCGGCTGAATCAAAGATGCTCCAGGACTCGGTCTTGATTTACCTTTGTGCCGGTCGCCAGCGTCACGCGAGGCACACAGCAGGAGCTCAATGAGTATTTGTTGATTAATGGGACTTAAGCCATGAAAGACAGCCCTCTTCGGGGAGCGCTATCCGATAAGTGGGTCAATTAGCTTGTCTGCTCCCCTCATGACTGACGGGATATTGTGAATCACTCGCGTCTACAATCAGCAGATTCAGGTACTCATCACTGTGAATAGCTTCCCGCGATTTCAGGCTACCGAAAATAGCTGTACAGTAAACTCTCATTATGCAGAATGATGGTAAGATGAGGCGTTCTAATTAATTAAACATTCTGGTCAGTAAAAAAGAACATATATATGCAGAAGACCAGCTTTTACAGAATGAGAATATAATAAGATATACTTAGTGCTAGAATTATTCTACACATGATGTAATTGCATCGCTCAAAAATGATCTCAAAGACTCATCTTAGCCCCTGTGCAGTGTGTGCGGGGCATCAATTTGGAGAGAAAGCCCATCGCCCTACAGACACAGCGAGTTTAAGACACAGGCTTAAATCCTTCCTGACCCCCAAAATGTCTACAAAATCTCCCTTTAAAATGTTCTAGTATCAGCATTATTTTCAGTAACTGAAACTATCATTAGTTACATGAACTTCCTGCCTATTTTAATTCTGGATAAAGGATAATTGAAACAGTATAATTTTTTCATTTTAAAATGAATGAGAAGATAGGTTGAAAGCAAATTTCCAGGGAGTTTGAATGGTAGGAATTTTCCACTCTCAGAATCTTGTCTGCCTTAATGGTTTTCTTTCTTGTAAATCCCGCTTTAGGTCACACATGTTACCAGACATTTCGACAGACATTAAAGTAGACAAAAAACTAAATTTTTACTATGTTGACACAGCTTTTATGCAACTTTAAATTTATTCATTCAAAGATTCTCTAATTAAAAAAATAATGTATGAACTATCATTTCCAATTTATTCTTGTTTGGGAAATTTAGGTTTCTTTAGGCATCTGTGCTCACAAGTCTTTTTTTTTCTGAGACAGAGTCTCACTGTGTTGCCCAGGCTAGAGTGCCGTGGTGTCATCCTCCCTCACAGCAACCTCAAACTCCTGGGCTCAAGCAATCCTCCTGCCTCAGCCTCCTGAGTAGCTGGGACTACAGGTATGCGCCACCATGCCCGGCTATTTTTTCTAGATATTTTTAGTTGTCCAATTAATTTCTTTCTATTTTTAGTAGAGACGGGGTCTCGCTCTTGCTCAGGCTGGTTTTGAACTCCTGAGCTCAAACAATCCACCCACCTCGGCCTCCCAGAGAGCTAGGATTACAGGCGTGAGCCACCGTGCCCGGCCTCACAAGTCTTTTTAAATGAATAAAGTAACATTAAACGTAATATGATTCAGTAGATACATGGTTCTAACTCAGTTGTACATTACAATGACTCAAGAGCCTTTAAAACAAACTGTGCCCATGCCCATATCTAGAGGGATTTTTTGAAATTATTATTATTATTATTTAAATGGCCTATTTATGCCAGACATCCCTATTTTTTAAAACTTGGGAGATCTTAACCAAAATCAAGACCCAAGAATGTGTCAGAGAGAAAAGCTGAGCTTTTTCATTAAACGTTTATTGATACGAGAAGTATCCATCCTACCCAGAGAGGAGGGAAGGAAACGCACGTTTTTATCCTGGGGAGGAACATTCAAGCAGACGTTTCTGACGTATTGAGGACTTTCTGTCTGGAGGTTCTGGGTGAACTCTTCATTCAGGTTCTGACTTCATTTTTCCCACTTTAACTGGCTTCCCCTACCTGATGCTCAACATCCTACTCTAAACCTTAAAGAAAAATGTATCAACAAACTCTTCTCATCTTTCTATTAACGCAGAAGTGGACAAATGCCTTGTAGAAAGTGCTGAAAACCGAAATGTCTTGTAACTGGCTCCCACACATTTACGCAGGGCACCCAGTTTGTGAGTCAGATAACATCTTGGGTGCTTGTCTGGAAGGAGGTGTCTCTAAGAGCTTCCTATCACGACATCGAAGTTGTTAAGAGATGAAAGGGCATCTCTGTATTTGCATCATAAACAAGTTTTACATATTATGATATTCCAAGAATCTTTCATTTTAACAGGTGGAAAAACAATGACAGGGGCACCTATGTAAAACACAGAGCCTTACTTGTGGTTGGTGATTAAGTTTTATGCAGCTTTGATATAACCACTGCAATTAAGCCCTCTGATGAGCAAGGACTTGTTTAGCTCTTTATAGGGTACACATTGTTTACTAATCCCTGGTTTAGGCGATAAATCCATCATCACTGGGCACAGCTGCAAGTAGATTTTTAAAGGGATGATTATTGTTCTGTAGGACAAATTTTAAATTTTTTTCATCTCCTTTTCTGAAGGTTTACAACTTAAAAAAGGCAGCGTGGTAAGTTTCAGGCCGCATGGCACAGCGAGGCTGTGCACTGCTAAGAAGCCGGGACTGTGGGTCGGGACGTGCTTTCCCTGAAGACACAGGTTTGCGTTTCCATTTTCCGGTTGGTTGTGGTGCATGTGGGTAGTCACTCTTCACAGCGTGCAGGGCCTCACACCTGCACCCTCACACCTGCACAGGCTGCAGCAAAGCACACGGCACCCAACTGCTCTTCACTCGGCTGGAAAAGGCAGACAGACAAGTGGCTCTCAAGAGGGAGTCGTGAGGGAACTAGGTGTCTTCTGATCGTTAACGAGAACCTTTGAAAGATTCCTGCACAAGCTTATTCGACTTCGGAATCATAGACACACCCCTCTGAAATGGCCTCAGCTTTCGAAATAAGAATTCAGTCGTTTGTCGTGTATCACGGTCAACCTTCCAACGTGAAGGGCACAACCACGGATAGTCCCAGGGCACACAGACTCACACACAAGGTATTCCCCTGTCGCGGTCTCTCCTGCTGCAGATAACGTGACCTAATACTGCAACTAGTCTGTCTCAGAGATGTACAGGGAAGACAAAGAACTTAAAAGTATTTAAATAATCAGCCACTTAATGAAACTGAGGACACATTTCCCATCAGTATCATTAAAGACAAATATTGTCATTTCATTAAGCGCATGAATGAAATACAAACCAGGCCTTGTTTCATGAGGTGCTCCCGCCAGTTAGATTGGATCTCAGGCCAACAAAGCATCAACGATGCAGAACTGACCAATGTCCTCGCGTGTCCCTGTAATCAACTAGTATTTCTTGGGCATTTATTTTTCTAGCATTATGCTAACTGCTAAGGAGTGCAACATAATTATGAGAGATGGCCTTGCCCGCAGAACCCTCCCTGTCCCACCTGGACCCGAGAGATGGGGAATCACAGCCAGTCAGAAACGAGATGATGCTCCGCTGTGCTCTGTGGGCTCCACAGTGAACACCAGGCATCAAATAGCATTAAACTGTGTCACGAGGAACATGCCGACTGTGCCCCAAATCCCTGAAAAGTGAGGACGGATGCAGCAATCCCCAGCCTGCTCCCCACCGACCTGCTTCCCCTCAACCAAACAAACCACCGAATGTTAGCAGTCGGGGTTACACTGGTGTCAGTGAACACCGGAAAAAGGAATCACAGATTACCTAACAAACGGGAGCCGACACGACTCTCCAAACGTCCAACTCCAGATTCTTCCCCCGCACACCTTCGCTTCACCATCAGCACCCCCAGAACCTATGTCAGACAACACCGGAGGAGCGGCCCTCGGAGCAGTGGGACTGGCCCCGCACTGCACCCTGCTCTGCTCCAGCCCATCACGTTGCCCCCACGTCCCAAAGCCACACCGCAGGTCACAGGGTGGACGTCTGGGCTTGGACACCACGTGGGGCCACTCGACCTTCCACCATCTTGTGGCTAGTTTCTTCTTCTCTTGCATGGATTGGGAGTGGGGTAATGATGAGGAAATTCCCAAATTCCCATCGGTTCCAGGAAGCCTGCAGGCCCAGGCCTCTCCCCCACTCCTCGCACAGGACGAATGGCGAATCCCACCTTCCCCTCAGTCCACAGCCTCGCTGCAGATGCTCTCCGTGAACAGGACCAGCCGTGGCCAGGAGAACACAGACGTGCCAGGTTCCCCACCGTGTTCAGTGTCGCCCTGGCCTGCATGTCAGGGTCTCTCCCTCAGCAACTCCTCCAGGACAGGTCCAGCCCTGCGTCCCTGTGTTCTGGTCGCCTCCCAGGACAGCTATGAGCACCTGCCCTACCACCACCAAGATCTGGTGGTGACTAAGCTGAGCAAGCAGCCAGGGAGGGCGGAGACTCCACAGCCTCCTGCCGGCCACTACAGACATGCTCATGGGATGGCACACTAGACGCTCGACCCGTCACCAGCCGCAAGGCCATCAGCCTTCTGCCGTGACTGTGTCACGGGCCTCCCCCGCTCTCCACATGCAATCAGGATTGTTATTGTCCCTGCGGTTCTTTCTGGAGGATAAATTTGGATACATTGAACCTCACACATCATAACGGAGTAATTTTGACAAATAGTTATACCTGTGCAACCTGCACCCTCTCATGATCTGGAATATTCCTACCACATCAGAGCATTGTCCCGTCCTTCCCCACTCGGTGCCCCACCTCCCAGGAACAGTCGATGTTGGCGTGTGTTTCACTGTTGACTGGTGTAGCCTGGACGTGAGCGTCACACACCTGGAGTCACACAGGTGCGTGTGGGGGGTCCGGCTTCTCCCTCCGCTTAATGTCTACGAGAGCCGTCCGCATTGTCGGTTCTGCAGGTAGCTCATTCCACTTCTTATCTAGTGGTGTTCCATTGTGTAAATAAATACACCACCACTTATGCACCTTTTCACCCCTCGGGGGCCACTGGACCATTGTGAATAAAGGTGCTATGAATATTAGGATGCTAATATGTTGGATGTATTTTCCTTTTTTCATTTGTTTGGGGTTCTTTTGTATAAACACATAAGTGTGCAATTATTGCACCAAAGGGTCAGTGTGTGTTTAATTTTACAAGAAACTGCCAAACATTTTCCAAGGTGACTATATCACTTTACATATCCCCAAAAAAGGCATTAGAATTCCAGTTGTTCCTTTTTTAAAATTTGAGTCGTTCTAATGAACATGCAGTGGTACCCCATCCTGGCTTTAACTCCGCACACTCCTTTGTGCGACATTCGTCCACTTGCATGTCTTTGTGGAGCGACTGTTCAAGTCTTTTGCCCGTTTCTTAAAACAAGTTTTCTTCTCGTTAGTGAGCATAGGAATCAGTCCTAACACGAGCCCTTTGTCCCTGTGTGTGCTGAGGGAATTTCCCTGAACTCTAGTTTTTTGAAAAACAGAAAAGGCTTTTTTTCTAGTTTGATTAAGTCTAATCATTTATTTCTCTTGTAAATATTTACTGTGCCCTGTGTAAGAAATATTTGCCTACTTCCACGTCACAGAGGTAGGCATTCTCCAGTGTGTTTTTCCAACGCTTTGTTGTTTCGGTTTTTACTTTTACGTCTATGATCCATCCCAAATTCGTTTTTGTTTCTAGTGTAAGGTAGACCGAGTTTTTTTCTTAATATATAAAGTTATTTCAGTAACATTTGTTGAAAAGACTTACTTTCTCATTGGTTTTCTCAGATGCCTTAGTTAAAACTCAACTGAAGTCAGACACAGTGGTGTGCACCTGCAGTCCCAGGTTCCCAGGTACTCGGGAGGCTGAGGAGGGAGGATCGCTTGAGCCCAGGAGTTCGAGTCCCCCGGGCAACATACCAAGATCCCAACTCTTAAAAATAAATATAAATAAACTCACTGACCGTGTTACTGTGGCCTGTAGAGTCTCTGTTCTACCCCATCATTCTGTCTGCCTATTCATTTCTCTATTTTTATACAAAAAAACAGTGTGGTTACTTAACTTGCTAACACGTCAGAAAGTCAAATATCATAAACTCACAATTTTTTAGCTAGTCTATATTCTTTGTGCTTCCCTATCAATGTTAAAATCAACTAACTTTTTATGGAATTATGATTGGGATTGTGTTGAAAATGTGGATCAAATTAGAGATGACTGACATTTTGACAATATTGAGCCTTCCAACCATTTATGAACATGGTATAGCTCTTCATTTGATTAAGTATTTCTAATTTCCTCTCAACAATGTTTTATAGATTTCAGTGTAGATATGTTCCTTGTGTTTTGTTAACTTTGTTTCTAAGTAGTTTATGCTTTGGGCACATATTTACTTATATTTACTTTATTTTTCCTTTTTTTTTGCTAATAAAAATCCAATTGTACTTTTGAATACTGACCTTTATCGTGAGACCTTGTTAAATGCACATATTTGTCCTAATAAGCTGCTGTTGTTTTTGGTTTTTTGCTTTTGTTAATAGTTCAGGATTTTCTGTGTAAACAATCATGTTGTCTGTGAATAGGGCAGTTTTGGTTCTTCATTTACAATCTCTATGCTTTTTATTTTTTTCTCTTGTCTTTCTACACTAGATAGTGTCTCTAATATAACGTCAATGGAAGTGACAATGGAAGTATCTCGCTTTGTTCCCAACCTTAGGGGAAGTGTTCAACCTGTCAACGTTAAGTGTCATGTTACATGAAGGCTTTTGTAGATCCTTTCATCACACTGAAGAAGTTCCTTCTAGTCCTAGTTTCCTGAAAGTTTTTATCTTAAACTGGTCTTCATTTTTGTCAAATGCTTTTCTTCATCTATTGAATATATCACTTTCTTCCTTGCTCAATTGCTATGGTAAATTACACTGATGTTCAAACATTAAACCAACTTTACATTTATAGCCAAGTGGTCTTTATACCAAAGCCCATGTGGTCATGACATATTATCTTTTTTGTGTATTGTTGGATTCAGTGTGCTAATGTTTTGTCATAATCTTCAGCAATTTTCATAAAAGATATTTATTTATAATCTTCTTTTCCTGTGACTCCTTTGTCAGGCTTTGGTGTCACAATAATGCTTCTCTCACACGATGAGTTGGGGAACATTATTTTTTATTTTTTTCCAAAAGATTATTGTAGGATTGGTCATTTTTCTTCCTTGGATGATTAAAGAATTCACCAGTGAAACCATCTGAGCCTCCAGTTATCATTGTGGGAAATTATTTTGGTAGAAAGTGTAAGGTCTTCAATATATATAACAAACATTATTCAGATTTTTTTCATTTTGTGTCATTTTTAACAAGTTAGATTTTTTTAGGAGTTTGTCCAGTTTGTCTTTATTAAAAAATTGTCAATAAATTTATCAAACTTATTGGCATGAGTTGTTTATATTTATTATTCTTTTGAGGTTGTAGGGTCTGTGATGATCTTTCTTTCATTATTGATATTATTACTTGTTTTCTCTCTTTTTTCTGAATTATTTTTGCCAAGTGATTCTGAACTGTATTAGTATTTTCAAAAGACCAAGCTGGGCTTGTAATACTCTCAGTTGTTCTTGTTTGTTCCTGTTTCATTTATTTCTGCTCTTATCTCCCTCTTTCTCCTGGTTCATTGTTTTTAGTTTCTTAAAGTGAAAACTTAGGTCATTGATTTAAACCACTTCCTTTCTTAAAAAAAAAAAAAGCATTTTGGAGTTATAAATTTTCCTCTAAGTGCTGCTTAAACTATATTCCATAAAATTTTATATGTAGTATTTTCATTTTCATTCAGTTTGAATTATTTATTTTTTCCATTGTGATTTCTTCTTTGATGTATGAGATTTATTAAAATTCATGTAATATAGAAATATTTGGGGCTTTTCTAGAGCTCTTACTCTTATTGATTTCAAATTTAATTCCATTATGGCTAGAAGACACTCTGTAATATTTCAGCCTTTTGAAATGTATGCAGTTGCTTTCTGACCCAGTGTGTGGATCATTAAGATAAGCATTACATGTACACTTGAAAATGATGAGAATTCTGCAGTGTTGGGTAAAGTTCCCATAAATGTCAATTTAGTCATTTAGATTCTATAATGTAGATATATAATTTAAATATATAGATTTATAATCATAATTTATAAATTAGATACCATACCCTGATGTTTTGTCTAGTTATTTTACCAATTATTGAGCACAGGGTTTTATAATATAATGTACCCATCTCTTTCTATTTCTCTCATTTTTTGGTTCATGCATTTGGAATATACATACATGTGTATATTTTTATATATTGAGCCTATTTATGTCTTCAAATTTAAACTATGCTCTTCAGAGAGCATAGTTGATCTTGCTTTTTTATTCAGTCTGCAATCTCTGCCTTTTAATTGGTGTATTAGTCCATTTATATTTCTTCTCATTATTAACATGGTTGAATTTAGGTTCTATCATTTTACTATTTGTCTCACCTGTTTTCTTTCTGTTTCTCCTTTCTTGCCTTCTTTCAGGTTAATCCAAGACGTTTTGGCATTCCATTTTAATTCCTACATTAGCTTACTAATCATTGTTCTTAAACTAGTGGTTACTATAGTGATTACAATATACATCTATAGTTTAGTACAAGTTTATATATATTTAATATTGTGTCACTTCAGGTAAAGTTTATCAATCTTGCAATACCAGCTTCATCTCCCCGTGTGCTACTGCTTTCATCTATGTTGTATCAACATACGCGATAAATCCTAGAATAGTTTTGTAACTTGTGTGTTAAACAATTCTATCATTTTCTTTAAAAATTTTGAGAAGAAAAAAATATTGATATAGTCTTTTGTGTTTATCCACATATTTACCATTTCCCATGATCCTCATTAAATTTCTAGATCCAACTATAACCTATTATTTCGCTTTAGCCAAAAGAACTACTGTTAGCATTTCTTGTAGTGTGGGTTTGCTGAATTTAAACTATCTTAGTGCTTGTTTATCTGAAATGCCTTTCACCTTCATTTTTGTTATTAATATATTTTTAACCTAATATATCTGAAATATCATCCTTCCAACATGTAAGAAATATAATAAAATTATTACTGATGTAGTTTACCTCATTTTATTCATACTAAGTCTCTGGAATTTGGTCTGTATCTTACATTCCATCTCCTCGCAGACTAGCCACGTTTTAGTGCCTAATAGCTTTCACTAGCGGCTGCTGAAACACACAGCACTAGGTGTGGCTTTGCCTTGGGTTTTGAAGACTAGTTACATGGATATAGAATTCTAGGTTGACAGACTTTTTTTAATCCTATCACTTTAAAAATGTCATTCCATTGTATTCTGACTTCTCTTGTTTCTGGTAAGAAATCCACTGTCCTTTGTATAATTGTTTTTCATATGTAAAATGCCATTCTTCTCTGACTGCTTTTTAACATTTTGTATTTACATTAGGGTTTCAGCAATTTAACTATGATAGGCCTAGGTGTAGTTTTCTTTGTATTTATCTTGCTTGGTGTTGAGATTCTTGAGTTTGTAACTTGATGTCTTTAACAAATTTAGGATATTTTTAGCCATTATTTCTTTAAAAATATTTTTATGCCCCATTATCTTTTTCATCCTTTGGGGAAACTCTAACTACACTTACACTAGACTCCTCAATACTGCTCCACAGGCCTCTGAGGCCTGTTCGTGTTCATCAACGTTTTTTCTGTGCCCTGGACATAGCAATTTCTACTGATCTATTTCCAAGTTCACTGATTCTTCTGCCCTCTTCGTTCTTTCATTAAGTCCATTCTGTGAATTTTCATCCCTATTATCAAACATATAAGTTCTAAAATTTTCATCATAGTTCTGTGCCGGGTTCCACATCTATTCATTTATTATACCTTCATTTTCCTTTATGTTCTTTAACAAAGTGTATTAGCTGCTTTCAAGTCTCTGCTCATTGCAACATTAGTGCACTGGGGGCTGGTTGTTACTTTTTGCTTCTTTTTTCTTGCATATGAGTCATATTTTCTAGTTTGTTCACGTGCCTGGATTTGTTGTTATTATTAAATGCAAGTCGTCGTGAACAAAACGTTGTGGAGTATCTGGATCCTTTAGGATCCTCTGGAGAATGATTTTTATTTTAGTAAGCAGCTCGTTTGGCTGGACTCACACTCCAGGCACTGCAGTGGACAACAGCTAAAACCTCTGTTTAATTACATTGGCTTCTAGATGTTGCTTTCACCAGCCATTCTGGGATCTCCCACACACAAGCTTGGCTTGGCAGCCGGCCACCAATTTGGGTAGATGTGACACGCAGATTTTGGCACTCTCTCTTTCGGGATTTTCCCCACATCTGATTCCATACTCCACCCCTGCAAGTTCTCCACAGCCTTTCCTCTTCCCACCTGCCCCTCGTCGTCAGCCATCAGCCAGGTCTCCACCCTCTAGCCAAGGGTGGGGGATCTGTGGCCCTAAGGCCACATGTGGCTTTCTAGGTCCTCACGTGTAGCCTTTTGACTGAACCCAAATTTTACAGAACAGATCCTTTTATTTTTATTAATATGTTTTTGTTCTTTATATATTTATTTTTAAAATGAATGTATTTAAAATATCAAATAATAAGTTTCAGTGAAATAATCCTCCCAGATTGACCAGCACAAATAGAACATTAGTAAGCCATAAGGGCTAAATTGATGGCTGCTACACTCTACACTCATGATTTAGTTCTAACTTCCCTGCCTGACTGGAGCCAATACCGCACGAGGCTGGTTGGTGAGAGTTTATGGGGGTCAAGTACACCAACCAGTCTGTTACCAGGTTTTGACAACAGTGCACTGTGTTTCTGTTTGCAGTGGAATTTGTGAATAGTTGCACAGCTCAACAGTATTTTTTCTGTCTGCTTAACAGCCCATCATGTCAAAGAACACCACAAGAATGCTAAAGGAAGAAAACAGATTTTTAAATGAGGACTGGGAATTGCAACATTATCTTGTTTCTGCTAAAGATAAGATGCTTTGCTTGCTTTGTGATACTGGAATATCAACATTAAAGAAATTCAATGCTCATCAGCATTATAACACTCATAAGGACCACAAATATTTTAAATTAAAGGGAGAGGCACAAAAGGTTGTATTGGGGAAATTAAAAGATGAAAAGCAAAAGAAAAGATGATTCTTTTAAGCAGCAACACGACCTGGAAATAATACCACTGAAGCAACTTATAAAGTAGCTTATATACTCTGGAAAAAAAGGAAGCCATTTGGTGATGTAGAAATTATGAAACAAGGTACTGTCAAAGTTGTAGTATGCTTACGCCCCTATAATGTTTCAATATACAAACAACCGCCTCTTTCAGGGAGAACTGTGACTGATTGGCAGCATGAATTAGCCTTCAACTTAACAGAACAACTTCATGCAATACTTCAAAAGGAAAATATATATAATTCAATTGCTTTGGATGAATCAATTGATACTACTGACTCAGCACGGGTTTTACATCATTCAGGTCATAACAACATTTTCTTTGCTACAAAGTTACTCACTTTGGGCACTCTTGCAAAGAGAACATGGGGAATGCATATCTTCACCAATTTTCAAGATAAATGCTATGAAGTTGGACTGAATTTGGTAAATTTAGTGAGTGTATGTACAGATGGTGCACCTTCCATGACAGGAAAACATGAAGCGTTTATTGCACAGATTTAAAAAGTATTAACAGATCCAGATGCTCTTATTTTTCATTGTATCCTGCCTCAGCAAAATCCCTGTGCTAAAGCTACTTATAATGAGTTATAAGTATTGTTAACTATATTTGTGCAAATGCAACATGGCATTGTCAGTTTCATAAGCTTTGAAACATGCTAAAGTTGAAGGGTGAGGTATTCAGTGTGGACTTGTTGGCTGTTGCAGGGACAGGTGTTAGCCAAAATTTTATCTCTGCGTGAACAGTGAGTTAAATTTTATGAAGAATGGAATCAGCACTGTGAATTGTTATTGAAAAAAGATTTCTATAGGAATGCAGCATTTCTGTGTGATGTCATGTCAAATCAAAATGACTTGACTATTACTTTCCAGGTAAAACGAAGTCTATATATGATATGTGGCAAAAAATCCAAGCATTTTGGAAAAAAAAAAAGCTATCTTTTTTCAAAACACTTCTTCAAAAGGAAATTTTGGATGAATATTTTCCCCAGGTAGCAAAGGTCACTGATGAGCAGGATGATATATGCGAATCATTTGAAGAAAGCACAGCTCTTATAGACCTATTAATTGGGGAGTACCATGAAAGGTTCAGTGACTTTGAGAACCACGGCACCACACTCAAATTAGCATTTCAGCCTCTCCTATAGCTGATACCACCAAGGCACCTAAAGAACTACAGATGGCATTGATGAGCTCTCAGTAGATGACACTTTAAAGTCATTGTTTGATGCTAAGAAAGATCCAATTGAAATGTGGAAAAATGCAGAATACCCATGCCTTCAACACATGCCCCAAAAATGCCTTCTTGCTCTTCAACCACTTATTGCTGCAAATCTACATTCTCCTACCTAACCCAAATCAAGACGTCCTTAAAGTCACAAATGACTGATACCATCTAGAGGATCAGCTGAAACTGAGGACCTCCATGCTGCAACCAAATATTCAAATGCTTCCCAACAAAAAGCAGACACAACACAAAGTCATTAAAAGGTTAGCTAACTTTAAAATTAACAAATAGTTTTAATTTTTGAAGTTATTAAAAGTACATAGTAGTTAGATTTTTACAAACTAATGTACATTTTTAAGTGTATCTAATTGAAGTTTCTTGAATGCGGCCTTATTTGATTGCAGCTAAATTAACGCGGCTTCCAACATGAAAAGGTTCCCACCCCTGCTCTAGACAGTCCCCTTACCTCGGGCTCGGAGCCGCACCAGGCTACGCTGAGGTCAGGGCTCCCCAGGCTGCTCAGTGGCAGCTCTGGCATCTCACCCGCACGTAACTCCACATGCTCTCATTGCCACTTCCGAACGCCTTCCCTCCTTTCTTACCCCTTTCTTAAAAGGAAAAAAAATTTCGGGACTTTTTTTTGTTGGAAGAGTTTTAATTGCTGCTTCAATTTCCGTGCTTGATATTGGTCTGTTCGGGAATTCTATTTCTTCCTGATTGAGCCTAGGGAGCTTGTGTGTCTCTATGTATTTCCTCCATGTTTTGTAATTTGGGGGCATATAGATTTTTATAATATGTTATAATGTTTTGTATTTCCATTATGTCTGTAGTGACCTCTCCTTTTTCATTTCTAATTGAGCTTATTAGAGTCCTTTCTAGTTTTTGTCAATCTAGCAAGAGCACTGTCAATTTTGTTTATCTTTTCAACAAACAAACTTTTGGTTTTATTAATCTTCCGTATAGTTCTTTTGTTCTCGATTTCATTTAGTTCTGCTCTGATCTTAGTTATTTCTTTTCTTCTGCTAGATTTAGAATTAATTTGCTCTTCCTCTTCCAGTTCCTCAAGATGGTTTGTTAGTTTGTTGATTTGTGAGCTTTCTGTCTCTTGGATGTCAGCATTTCATACTATTAGTTTTTCTCTCAGGAATGCTTTTGCTGTATCCCACAGATTTTGATAACTTGTGTCCCTGTTACCATTTAATTTGAAGAATCTTTTGATTTCCATCTGGATCTCCTCCTTGACCCAATAGTCATTCAACAATAGATTGTTTAATTGCCATGACTTTGTGAAGTGGTGTTTCTGTTGGAATTGATCTCTAATTTTATACCACTGTGGTTGGAAAGGATACACGGTATAATTTCTATTTTTTCTTTATTTGTTGAGATTTGATTTGTGGCCTAGGATGTGACTGATGTTAGAGAAAGTTCTATGAGCTGATAAGAAGAATGTATATTCGGCTTTATTTGGGTAGAATGTTCTGTAGATGTCTGTTAGACCCATTTGTTCTAGAGCTCTGTTTAAGTCCATTGTTTCTTTGCTTACTTTCTGCTTGGAGGATCTGTCCATAATATTCTGAAATTAAAAAAAGAAAAAGAAAAAAATTCCTTCAAGCACAGGGAACAAACCTTGCCACTCTTTCCCATCCATCAGCCACTCTCCTTCCTTCACGGGGAACTCCAGCACCTAGTTACTGTCGTCCTCTCTGCTACCGCTCCTGTTTCATTCCTGATAACTTCACGGTCACCCCAGAGCAGAGCGTCTCCACAGCAGCCGGTGCTGTGTGCATGTAGGATGTGCAGCAGCATCCTGGGTTCCACCCTCTAGACGCCAGGAGCACCCCCAGTTGTGACAACCACAGATGTCTCCAACACTACCAGATGTCTGCCGGGGCAGCATCCCCCTGTAGAAAATTGTTGCTTTAAATGATGCATCTAATACTGTGAATTTGTATCTGTTTGACCCTCTTAAATATAATAATCACATCCTCCACCAACTTCAGACACCATTCAAAGAGTTATACCCTAGATCTTGCCATCACCAAAAATTACACCACCTCCCCCCAAATCTCAATTTCAGACATCCCTCTATGAGCCGTGCACCTGCCCCAGTTCACGTACCTGACAGCCCCCCGACCACCGCCCAGCCGCCGTCTCGCCTTTCCCAGTTCTGCTTCCCAGATCCATTGTCACGACTGTCACTAATACCTTACCCCTCTGCCCTTCTCTTTGAATTAACTAATGAAAATTTCTGCCTGCCTGAAAAGTTCGTAGCTCTGGTTAAACCTAACCATCTGCCTGTTTGTCCCTTCACCGAAGCAGCTGAAAGCCATTGGAGAAGATCAGTCACCCAGTGCTGCAGACGAGATTCCTGTCACATGCGTGACCACCAGCCTCGGGCACACCGCGACCGCCAGGCAGCCCGCTCTGCTTCGTCTGACACCCACCCGCATGTTTGCACTGGTAGCCACGTCACACCTTCTCCCCTCTGTATAATCCTCATTACTTCTTTCAGCCCAAACTTCCAGGTGACACCTGCATCTCTGACGTCACAGAAAAATAAATGACTGATACAACTATCTCATCTGCCTTTCGTTCCAATCTGCCTGAGTCTGCGCCTGTGCCCTCCGCTCCTGCTCTCAGCAGGCGAGTGTCTGAGACCAGCCCCTTTCCTTCCATCTCGACTCCACAGTCACACTCATTCTCCTCCACGGCACACAATCTCCCCTTTCTACTGTGCGATTCCCACCATCAGACAAATACTCCTTGACATCACTCATCTCAGAAACAAACAAAAAGCCAAACAAAATATGAGCTCATGTCCCTGAACTTCTGCAACAACCTCCTCCTCGGTGCTATTCTCCAAGGCCATCCGCAAGCTCCAGCACGCCCCCTCGGACTGTCCCGGCCTGCTCTGCCCCCACCGCACTGGCCTCCCTGCCCTGGGACACGCCAGGGCCCTCGCACGCTCTGCTCTCTGACTGATCTAGCCTCAGAGTTCTGGGCATCACTCTTGCTCGCCTCTTTCCTGGCTCAAATGTTACGCTTCCCTTGAAAATCGCAACCCCGTCCCCAGAATCCCCCAACTCTTAACACTATCTAACGTAACACATGCTTATGTATTTTGTTGATTGTCTTTCTTATTATATACTAAATAAGTGCTCCATGAATAGAATAATGTCTGTGCTTTGTTCACTGCCATTTCTCCAGCATGTGGAATGGTGCCTTGGATATAGTGGGAGCTCAATAAATATTTGTTGAACTGATGAATAAATGAATAAAATAATGCATCCATGACGGATGAATGAAATCAGTCTTCTCCTCCCCAGACTACCATCAATCATTTGCCTGCTATACACAGGGTCCACCAGTGCCCATGAACTTGGGAGCTACCCCTAATTTCCTATTAACTGTGAGTTTAGCCACGAACACTGGACACACTTAGTACTGCCCTGACCACTAGATCTTACAGGAGAACCCAGCCCTGCAGAGCCGAAATCCCCTCCCTGGGCTGCCTGCTGGCCGCAACTTAGGGGTAGAGCAAGACCAGGACACAGCAAGCCCATCAGGGCCAAAAACACCTTTTTGTGGCCCAGAATATTACTACTTCAACTCATTTTCCTAATAAAAACTATAACCCACAACTTCCAAAAGAGTTAGCATCTTTAATGCTTTTGTGAGTGTTTACCAAAAACATTTTGAATATTAAAATTTCCCGAGGGCTCGTTGTTGGTGCAGTGGAGTGCCAGGGCCTCTGGGGCAGGAAAGAAGAGCAAGACACGTCCCTGTCCTCCGGGGTTGGGGGGTGGGACTCATGGAGACAAAACTGGCCTGGAACTACTAAGGTTGTGAAGGTGATCAAGTTTACAGGGAAGTGATGAGTTAAGCAAAGTGCAATCTGTGCGCACAGCACAGACAAGACACGTGCCAGGAAGGCAGGAGAGGGAGGCCCGTGGCGGCCAGGACTCGAGTGTGACGTCACAAACGGGGCAGAATTGGGCGAGCAGCTACGGACAGCAAGACAGGGAGCGCAGGGGGGATCTGAAAGCTAGAAAGGGAGGTGCGTGTCTTCCTACCTTTCCCGTGGCTCTTGACCAAGCAGTTATCTCATAACAACATCCCAGGGAGGCCACCTGGGGAACAGGACTCAGGAGTCGACAAGAAATTCCGACTCTGGATCCTGGTGCAGTGGGTTTCCTCCATCTGAGACCTTCACCCTAAAGCTTTATTTTCTGACAACACTACAGCTAAGCAGTTAAAAGCAGTGCCAATACCCACCTGGGAGGATACTCAGAATTGACAAAGGGACCACTACTAACTGTGTAAACTCCACTAATAACAACAACAACAATAATAATAATAAATAGAAGCTACTTTCATTGAATATTAGCCACTTAAATCCTACATACAGTAGAAATCACAATAACCCACAAAGAAAGAAGCTCTATCTGGATGAGGAAGCTGATCTCACAGAGGAGAGCAATAGCCCATCCGCCTCCCAGAGCCGGGAGTGGCTGGCGAGTCTAAGGCCAGCCGTGGGCTCGAGCCCTTCCTGCCAGGCTGCAGCACCTTTCAGTGGAATCCAGTGGAAACACTGGTGCTGGGACAGGGACGAGACTGACACGGCAGACTTTCCACTTTCCCTTTCCTAAGACTTCCCTAGGAAACCCCCACCGCTTCCTAATAAAGACAAAATACTCTCATCTGTCATTCAAATCCTTTCCCAATCTGCTTTTAACCACCTCTCAGCTTCATGTCCCACTTCCTAAGATCCGTGTGCACGGCCGAGTGACACCAACTCCCCACGCGGAAGATCCCCTCCAGGCCAAAGGCCTGACCCACTCCCACCCACGGCCACCGTCTCAGACTAATAAAAGGCCTTCTCCTCCAGGAAACCCAATTACCCTCAGCAAAAGTCACTTCTTCACTCCTCTAGACTTGCAGGCTTCCTCCAGAGACAACGATGCCCTACGCTGAAGTCATTTATGTTGGTGTGCGAACAAGCTGGCTATAGAAGGACACACACTTCTGATACCCTGTGCTAGCTGCATCCCTCCCGAACACGCAAAGTGCTGGTCACACTGTTCATAATTACCGCCACCTTAATAATCAGGGATGCAGGCACTGTTGCTGTGGGAACATGCAGCGATTTTACCCATTTTGCCAACACCGCAGTAGAATGGGTGTTTTTCCTGGCGTGTAGCTATAATTTCAGATGGATGTTTTAAGAGAATTGTACAGCAGCTGCCTGCTGGCCACAGATGCCAGGTGCCCAGGCTGCAATGTGAGCGGGGAGAAGGGGCCCCGTCTCAGCCCTGGGCGCGGGGGCAAGGCCTCTGTCCAAATGGCCTCCTTTGTCCCTGGGTTCATCCCTTTAGTTCAAAGCCCCTTTCCCTGCTAAATGGCAGCCATGCCTGCGAGGCTCCCACAAACTGATTCTCGTCACTCATGTTAGGTCCCCCAGTGCCCTCGAAGAGCTGCAGCCGAGGGTGGACCTGAGGCCCTTGGAGCTGGGGTCACTTAGTCCTGGGCAGCTTCGTACTGCGGCCCCGGATGTGTCAGCACCATGTGCGCGAGACCTGGCCTGGTCCCACCTGAGCCCTCCTTCTGGGAGCTGGGCTTCTCCTCGGCCCTGTCCCCAAGGCTCTGGCCCCAGCTGGGCCAGCTCTGATATCGGGGCTCTTCCCTGTTCTGTTACATGACCTGCCTGCTGGTCTGCTCGTTGGTGCCTGGGATCTCGCTGAATCCTTGCAAACTTGCCAGCGACTGTCCTCTCCACTGTGACTGACCTCGCCAGAGCTGGTTGTTGGCCAGCACCTCTCACTTTGGCTTTTTCAGATTTCAGTCAACCCAAACACACCTGGTCTAGGTGCAGCTAAGCAAACCATGAGGCCACTGCAACGAAATAGGGCACAACTATTTCAACAGAAGTAAAGATTCTGGGAGAGACAGAGAGAGAGTGTGAGGCCCTTGCACAGGGCTGTGTGTGCACACACGCGCATGTGTGTGCTGTGCAAGGCCACGTGTAAATTAGGAGCCAGTACACAGCAAGTAAAAGGTGCCAGCTGGAGACAGCAAAAACCAACTTCTCCGACTTCACAGCTTTGCTAGAGGCCGCAGGAAATGGACATCAGAACCACCATGATTTCTGATCTACCTGTGCTCACACACGACACGGCGCCAGCAAGTGCAGCCCTGGGACGCAGCACCTGCAGACAGGAGGGTCGGCCGGTACTGCAGGCCATGCTGAGACCCAGCCTGGGCCCAGGACGAGCACGCCAGCAGGGTCCCGTCAACTATCTCAGCCCGGCCTGATGCACATAAAACATCCCCAGTTCCCGCGTCCCCTGAGCAGCCGGTAGTTCCCACTAAAGCCATAATGGCTTCAGGGGAAGGACCAAAAACAGAGTTGAAGTTCAAGACACTGACTGCTTCTGAGATTTTTGATTATTTTCCTTTGAAAGCAGAGGCCAGAATAGATGCATTGGACCATGTGCAGCCAGCAGGCGCAGGGTCCGTCCATCCACAGAGCCTGACCAGGGGCCTTTCTGCAGGCTGTCACCATTCCCCACAAGTTCATCTAACGCCCAATCTACCTGCCCTTCACTGTGTCCCTGACACTAACCTGCCCTAAAACAGAACTGACAGGAGAGGCTGGTCCGGGCAACACACACAGCAAAAGGGCTCATTTGAGACCAGCCCAACCATCCCTTTCTCCAAACCTGCAGCCAAGGCCCCGGGCCAGTCCCAGAGTCCGGGCCAGTCCCACAGTCCTGGCCGTCTAATTAGCTCTGGTTCTATGTTGTCCTGTAACGGTCGTCAACCATTTGTGTGAGTTGATCTGAGACTGCCCCCCAACTAGATCATAAACTTCTTAATGCCAAGACGCCTCCTCCTCTCGTCACCTCCACCATGCCAGGGGGCAGGTTTGGCCACATGAGACCCTGGTCAAACACACGTTGGTTCTAGAATCTCCTGAGCTGGGACCCTAAAGATCACCCAATCCAGCCCCCCACATGATGCTTGAGGATGGTTTATGAGCATAAATTTGGAGACAGTACAAGAAATCTAAATTCTAGATCTTCATGAAAAACTTTAATACAACGTTGGTTTCAAGTTAAGTGCCTGCCATGGGCCAGGCCCTGTGCCAACAGCCAGGTGCGTGTGGACCTGAGAAACAGGTACAGTCCCTGACCTCAGGAGATGCAGTCTGGTGAGGAGGGGAGACGATCCGACATGAATAAGTAATCCTGTGATGATGAACACCATGAGTGTCGGAGAAGGAAACGCAAGGCAGAGGAGAAGTCTGTGTGGAGGAAGGAACTTTCCGACGGTGGTATTCATTGCAGAGCTCAAAGGTCACCTCTGAGCGGCAGTTCAATCTTCATGGAGAGTGACACTACCTCTGGCAAACTGCGCCACCGTCATTCTCCACTAACGCCAGGAAAAGCAGAAGCAGAAGAGCCTCTTCACCCTGTAAAACGTCAGCCTCGCTCCCAGCCAGGGCCTCCCCAGGCTCCCGAGCATGTCCTTCCCTGCACCGCCTGCTCCTCCCGCGTCCGATCTTGGAAATCAGCTGCCAAACGAGGCCATGCGACTGAGGATTATATAAACACACAGGTCAGGCGAGGTAAGAACACTTTGAATCTGCACTTGTGTTTAGCAGAACACTCTTCATTAGGAAATACATGAGCTTCAAACGCCCTGTCTTGTCTGCGGTATTAGTCACCCAATGCCTGGGAACAGGGACCTGACAAAAGTGCTGGCGTTTCCAAGCTCTCAGGGGGCCCATGAGGCCCCTGGAATTACATGGCATGTGTTTTGATTCCTTGCCGACTCGACTGGTGTATTCCCAAATCTAGCGCTTGGGCTGGAAGAGCCCGTACATTATATCTCCTCATGTGGCACAAAGCTTTTAATTTCCCAGCTCAATTATAATTAGAAAGTATCTAAACTTTACCGCAGTGATTTGGCTTTTCCATTAATAGCTGGATCTTCAGAATTAATCTCTTATAAGAAAGCCTCCTTCAGACACCTACTTCTGGATTCTCAGCCTGCCATACTGAAGGGCTCCTGGTTTCCTACAAATTTCAGACTACATAAAAGGCTCTGGGCTTGGAGTAGGGGAACACTACAGGCGTCCCCTTTGTGATTAGTGGCGAGCATACTCTCCTCCTTCTGCTCGAGCAAAGATGTAGGGTATTTATTAGAAGATGCACAAGAGTATCATTGATTGGACCAAAGCTGCCGTCTGGTGAGATATTAACAGGTATTCGGGAAATAAGAGGTCCCGTGAAAAATAAATTGGGAAACAAGAACCAGTCTTCTCTTTGGAGTCAAAATGCATATTCACATATTAAAATTTCTGAGAAGTCCTGCAATTTAGCTGTGTTTAACCAAACAGTTCCCAAACGTCTGAAATCTCAAAACCCTTTCCCACCAAACGGCAATTAATACCTTGGGAAGCCCCTGAGAAATAATGACTCAGAAATGCAGGTTGTTGGGGCTGTTGCCTCTTCTGGTACCTTCGGTCTCCAGGGCAGGAAACTGAGGTCCAGAGAGAAGACCCAACCGGTCCAGGTCACACACTTCAGGAGATGGGTGGAGTAGGAACTGGCCTCCTGACCCCCAGCCAGAGCTGGCTCCTCAGTTTTGTGAACTAAATTGCCTCAGCACGTAGCCAAAACAGTTCTGTCATCTTTCAAGGGGTACAAAAACAATTTGAGAGATAATCACATTTACACAAAGATTATGTTTCTTTTTGTTAATTTATTCTAAGCTCATTCTGTTGCTGTTGTACGTGTATGCATGTGTGTATATGCATGTGCACACACAAACACACACACACACGCAAACAAGCTCCCCACTCACTAGTGTTTCCGCGGCACACTCTGATTGAAACGTAACCCAGAAACGCATTCTGGCTGCCGGCAAAGGTTTCAGACGCAACCACTAAAAACACTTTAGGCTAAACTTGAAAAGGAGGAAAGAGGGAACCTTATTATGCAATGATTTCTTGTCCTTGCCAAACACTGGTGCTTGGAAGTGAAGAGACAGCTGCACACCTGTGTCCATTGGCATCGAGTTAAATCAATACAAAAAATTAGGCAAACGGCCAATTACCTGTCCCCTAAAGATTTACTTGAAGGATTTCAATAGAATTTTACAAGTACGAATTTAAAATTTCCATACTTATTAGATAGTCTTCCTCAGATAGTTACGAAGACATTAAATTTTTATGTGGTACTCCTGCAAAATTAGGAAATAATATTGATATTTAGCAGCAATGATGTTAGTAGCTTTCTGGGCAACCCAGGTAGGTTTTGAGGAAATAATCCTTTATCACCCTTCGCCACTTCCTGTTTTCACCCTTGACATTTCTGGTTTCACAATAATGACAGTCGCGTGCCCTTGACAACTTTATCTCAAACACTCACGGAGTGAGCTCTGTTCCCAGTTCGTCACGCACGTGTTCGACAGGTGTTTCCTGGATTCTCCTCCATGCCAGGCACTGCTCTGTGCGCCAAGGACGGGGCTGAACCAACAGCTCCGCCCTCGAGAGGTTTACACTCTAGGGGAATTTTTAACAGGTTATATTTTCTTGGTTTTTCAACAGGAGAAAATACAAACGAACAGAATATCTGGGAAATATACTATTTACATCATTTCAGCAAGGCCACTGCCTGGAATACCAGGTGCTGAAATACGTGTTTTCACGGGATTCCAGTGACCAACAGGGAGATAGGAAATAGATGTCACCGTTACGGGTTCTCTCCGTGACTTCGGTACTGTGACAAGGGTGTGCATGTCATTTCTTTTCATGAAACTCAAGAAGTAGGCACTTTTAAGAACAGTTTAATGAGACAGGTTTATATTTTTATGCTGTTGTAATACGTGGATAAACAATGTTCGCCACAGGCAGTGCTCAGTCCTTCACAATTTCTAAATCATTTGCCACAGTCCCTTTGTCTTCGAACCACATGGAGCCCTGTGGCCAGGTGGGGTAGGAATGACCCTGCCCCAGGCACCCCAGCTTCTAGCCCTGGACCTAGGCAGCCCTCAGCCACCCGCTCTGCCACTGACCGGAGCGCAGGGAAGTGGCCTTGATCCACTCAAGCAGCTCCCAAGACGGCGGACCAGGGCGACCCGCCGCACCTGGAGAAACGTGGAGCTACTCGCGTGGGGCAGAGCCACGTGCCCAGAAGGTGTTCTTGGGCTGGACCATCCCTGGAAGTGAGTCACAGAGCGAGGCAGGCAGAGCCGGGAGCCAGCCAGGCCAGCTGGTGTGACACTCCTGACGTGCCGTCCACGTGTCCACGCGCCTCTCTCCTGCAGAGTCCCCCCCATGGCCAGCGCCCCGCACTGTCCCTGGGCTCTTCGGGGTGATCCCAAATTGTCCCGTACGCCAGACCTGTCCCTTTCTCCTCCCAGTCTCTGAGAAGGCATCAAATTGGCAGGTGATTATTAGTTAACTGATCAATCATCATGTTAATTGTTCACAGTGGAGGCGAGGGGTCTGACATGTTATTCCTTCAAGGAGTACCTATCTATTAATAGGGGTGACTCTCGTGGGATTAGGGACATATCTGGGGGGGCCTTCCTCCTGCCTCTCCAATTACTCCCCACCCTACTCACAGCTGCAGGAGGCTGGGCGTGGATGCCAAGCGACAGAGCAAACAAAGCAAGTACATGTGGTATAAAATACCACCTGGGAAAGGAGATATCAAAGTGCTCCCCAAAATAAATTGGGAAATAAATAGGAAAAAACATGTATTAAATTTTAATATTTCATTATATTAAAAAGTCACCGACACCCATATGTTTATCACAGCACTAGTCACAAAAGCAAAGACATGGAATCAACCTAAGTGCCCACGGACAGAGGACTGGATAGGGAAACGCGCACAGGTGCACGCGGTGAAATACTACCAGGCCAGGAAAAAGAATGCAAGCATGTCCTTTGCAGCAACACGACAGAAAGACAAACGCCACATGTTCTCGCCTGTGAGTGGGAGCCGAATCATGTGCACACATGGACGTGCAGTGCGGACGGTGGACAGTGGAGACTCGGACGGGGTGGGGGTGGACGATGAGAAATCACTTAATGGGCACGAAGTCTGCTATTCGGGTAACAGACACCCCGCAAGCCCTGACTTCCCCATACGCAATCTATGCATGTAGAAAAATTGCACTTGGACCCCACAAACTTATACAAATTTAACATTTTTAAAAAAACAAAGAAATTCCCCCAAAGAAAACAAATTACAGACAAAGTCCACCATCCCAGATGTACGAGACCCTCACTCTCTTGAGCCCCACGATCCTGGAGCAGGTGAAGGCGGGAACGTGTCATGAGAACACACAGCCGGGCCACGAGGGCACGTGGGGCATCCTGGTGAAGGAAGGCACCACGTGGACAGGTGGCAAGGGCCAGGCAGCGGGAGGACAGACCGTGCCGGGACAGTCACATCAGTGCAGGGCAACTCCTGGAGACCCGGGGAAGGGGCGCCCACAGCACGGCCTGCAGTGCTCTGTCCCCGCAGGGCCACGCAGCACATGGAGCCTTCTCCACTTGCGTCCGCGCACCTCGACCCCAAACATGCTTCCCTAGGGGCTCGGGAGGATAAATGGACACTGTGAAAGGCGTGCCTTCTGCAGGGAAATAACCTGAAATGATTCTGGCGTGCGGTTCACCAGCCGGACCCCCGGGTGTGGACCCCTTGGGAGAATTTTGAAGACAGTGTTTGGCATTCCCTGAAGTCAGTCTGGTCAACAACTGACCTTAGTGAGTAATTATGACGTGGGGCACCTGGAGGGCTTCCCCGAGGAAGTGACATCTGAATGAGATCCAAACCTGACATGGCGTTCAGAGGACACGGGCGGGGGACACCGAGGCTGCAGCCAAGTCAGAACTCGGCAGCCTGAGGACCTGAGGTGAGGGACGGGTGGCTGCAAGGTGACCCTCGCGTCAAGGCCACGCAGGTACAGCCAAACACGCGCCGCGCACAGTCTGGAACCACTAGGTGCCCAGCGTTCTTTTCAGTTCTAACGCTCTACGATTAATTGCAGAAGTGGATTATCGCAGCTTAGCTCAGACTTAAGATAACATTCAAGGTGTGGAAAAAATCATTTCGGAGAAAAAAAAAACCCAGTTAAGGCCGAACAACCATATATTTCACCTCAGACGGGAAGAGTTGTGGCAGAGGAGGGGCAATGTATAACTCTCACTTCCAAATCAGAGTGAAATTGGATGTGCATTTGCCACAAAGATGCTTTTATAATCGTCACCTTCAAACCTCAGTCATCTTCCTCATCGCTGCACAAAAGCAATTAGGGGAGAAGTTAGTGGAGAGGCAACAATGCTCTTAGATCATCTCCACGACACACACTGTAACGGCCACGTCGCGATGGCTCTTCATGAACTGGGCTCCACAGTGGTGCTCAGACCCCACGTCTGACGTGTTCCATCTTCACAGAGCCGAGGAAGCAGGCGTGGCTGTCACCCCTTTCCATGGGTGGGAACAGTCTCAAGAGAGGACATCTAACTGACTTAGGGTTACAAGGCTAGTAAGTAATTTAAAGATAATTGCCACTTTGTTAACCAAAAATCTGATGTTCGAAACAAGGGAAAAATACTCAAATTCAATTCTTTAGTTCCGTTCTTACCATATTATATTTGTTGTATTTTCCTGAGTTAGCAAAACCACCCCTTTATGGCCTACAGGCAAGTGCCCAGGCTGGCTGCTGCCAGAAAAAGAGCCTCCCTGGCCATCCCAGGAAGCCCTGCCTGTCCACATCATCGTCCCCTGCAGATCAGGGAGGTTTTGTAGCCAAGATGCTCAGACCCAGTGCAAGGTGGAGTCATGGTCCTTCTCCCACAGACCCCCAGTGAGTCAGACTTCACCACCGTGGTTCTCACAGGCAGAAGGATGGCCGGGGCTGAGGCCTGAAAGAGAAAGACCTTCCTCCATGTCACCGCACAGGGAGCAGATCTGGGGCGCAGGCTGAGGCTCTGCAATCCCCGGCCGGCGCCTCCACCACTGCGTCAGCATCAGTCCTGGTCATTCCTTTACCCTATGAGCACAAACAGGGAGCCACCGGGGAGAGACCCTCCTGAGTCCAGGCTGGCAGCCCTCAAAAGTTAAGAGTGTGGTCCCTGTTATCTCCCGAGGCCCAGGGGGGACAGGGCTCACGTTTCCAGGAGCAGGGGCAGCCCTGTGTCCTCTCCTTCCAACCGGGGCCTTCAGCCCCGAAGGGAACATCTCCCATCTTCGTTTCTCTGCCATTATGCAAAAGCCAAGTTAAGCTCAGCACTGAAATGGGTGTTTTCTGCCTTAGAGATAAAAATAGCTGGTGAAGCCTAAAGAAGTTCTGCCCCAGTTTATTTAAGGCATAATCTCAAATATCCCTTTGTCCTAATTATTGTGCTATCCCCTGAAGGCAGGGAGTGCAGAGAAAATCTGAGCGCAGTGCTAAATTTTATTTTTGATCTTCAATTCGACTCAAATATTTACAAATCCCCTCAGAGCGGGGTCCACTGGGCAAGTGTCTTTGGTTTCACCATGTGGGGGAGAAAAATTAAAAGGAAATGAAGCAAGAGCAAAATTCCTAAGGAATAGGAAGCCTTAATTCCAAAAAATTTTAAGGGATACTTAATTTTTCTTAAAGTACCAACAGTTGCTCAGCACTGATCACCATTCTCCCAACCTCAGCTGGGGGCCTGGAGCACTTTACAGAGGCATCCCCCACGGCGCACTTCAGCCACAGCGGTGGAACTGGCCACCTCCATTGCGCTTCTACGTCTCATAAGCCTGCTGTGACGCTGGGTTTCCACCACAGCGCGAGCGTCATGGAAATCCGTTGCTATGTTTATGAATGCATACGCATTTACGAAAACATGGTCAGGCAGACACTTTCTTTCGAGACGCTGAACTGAGCCATAAACCCAGACTCAGGTGCACCCGGAGACTCTTCGTGCATCTGATTCCATTAGGAGTACAAAGGCCCTTCACAAACGGCCGTGGATCGGACAACGCAAAGTGCAGACAGCAAGCCTGGAGCAGCCTCTCCCGAGTCAGCTGCTTCGCCCACGCCCCAACCCTAGCCCCGCTCCTCCCAACACAAGTGCCCTGGTGTCGCTGAGGCCTCGCCCTGTGGTGGACTTATCTTTTGTAGAGACTGACATAGTTAAAAGCATTTAGGATTTCTCAATTCAAGCCCGCCCCCCCCCCACTTCAAACTTACATGAAAATGCTAAACCTTAATAAAATAGCTGCTCTATTATGATCCAGGTGATGAATGAGTATGAATTCATTTGTTCTACAAATATTTATTGGGCCTTCGCTGTGTAAAAGGCACACACCAGCACTGAGGCATGCTATTACACTATTAAATGCTACAACAATTAAATTTTTCTGTGTCTAGAATGGTTTATAACTGGCTCAGAGTGCTCTGAGCACAGGATCCCTTGAGTGGTGTGCTGGCCACAGGGAACGTCATCACTTACTGTAAATCACACAACATAAACAAATAGGAACATTATTTAAATGAGAGGCCCTTTACTTACAGAAACCGTACTGCAGTTACTTTCTTTCAAGATCTAATTAGATTTAAAGCTTCATTTGGGAAACAGAAGATGAAACTGAACCTCTTATCCTAAGGGCAACTGGATGGGGCTCAAATGCGGGCGTAATTTTTTTTATCAGCAGCAAATTTGCCCAGGTAATGAGCAAACAAAAGGGCTCTGTCCTGTGAGTGCCGTGAGCAGCAGGAAAAATAAACTCACCTGGGGATGGTGCCGATCACGCGTGGTCTGCTCATAGCTGATTTTGCTATTTTGTAACCACTGTCTGGGAAGACTGACACCGTCTAACGATTCCCCGTACATTTGAGATTCAGACTGTATTGAAATTCCCAAAACAAAATATCTTAAAATATAAACACATACTACATCATACTTTTGGGAGACAATATAGAGTCTTCCAAAATTGAAAAAAAATAAGGCACACCCACCCTTAAAGATGTACGATGAGTAACTTGGCCATTAGTGGGGCCTCTAGATATCTGAGCGGGCAGCTGGGTGAACTGAGGAGATGCTGCCGGCAGCGTCTGAAGTCTGCCTGCTCTGTAAGCGCCCGGCTCTGTCCTGAGCTCATCATAATAGGCCTCAGTATTGGTTTGGAAATCACAAAAACATACAACTGCTTTCTGCTTTTAGTCAACTCTATTTTTAAACATATTCATAAAACAAACCACAGAAGAAGGGGTATGCCAACAGGAGGTAGCATTCATTGTGCAAAAGATTCTCTACTTTAAAGGAATTGCTAGAAAGTTCTTTCGCACATGAAGCGCCCACGTGCATTTGTGGGGTGGTCTATAAAGCAGTGACTTCTTGCCCAACTCAGCAGAGACCGAAAAACAGAGAAATGCACAACTCGGAGGAGCCACCGCCGAGAGGACAGCCAGGAACGGACATCCGTGGCCTCTGGAAAATAAGCCCACGGGGACAGTCAACTGTGGAGATGCTATTTGCATCTACTCTGCGACGCTCCTGTCCAGGCGCCCCGTGGTCCTGTGGAAGCTGCCGTCACAGGGGTGCTCTGCAGCCCTGTGACGCGTAGCCGGAGCACAGGCGGTGGCGTTTTAAAAAGGAGAAAACACTGCAAACACAGGAGAGGAGAGTCCCGGAGAGGAGCCGCGGTATAAGGACGATGAGCACCGCATGGCCCGTGGGGGCCGGGCCTGGACAGTGCCAGCTCACCAGCCCTGCCCCAGCCACCTGGGCCCTCTCAGCTCTGCCCACTCATCCCAATGCCCCAGGCCCACCCGCCGGCAGGCCGAGAAAGCACGTTAGCGTCCTTCCATGGTTTCTCTAGGTTCCCCCTGGCGCTGGGTCAGCGCGCCTGCTCACTGACACGGCACTTCCTCCTTCCTCTGGGTCCGAACCCTCGGCTCATGCCTGGCCGCCGGGGCACAGACCTCTCCCAGCTCCCAGCTGACTCGCGGCTGTGGCCACTGCTGTGCCACAGCTGTCCCTGGGGCTGGGGAGGGTGGGCCTGGAACTGGCCACAGAAGACAAAGGAAGAGGAGGTCAAAAGAGAACCAGAGCCCGGCAGCAGCGCCACCAAGCCTCAGTGAGGCCACGGACGCTCTGGGGAGGTCTGGAGGAGACGGTGCCGAATCGCCAGCCCTGTATCTCCACACTGACTGAGGATGGCCGGGAGGGAGCGGAGAGAGGGAGGGCCACGGTTTTAGGACACGTTACCCTCTCCGAGTACCGAGAACTGTCTTAGTCACGGTCACGTTAAAGCAAAACTTGCCCCTCCCCCAGGTGTGCAGTGTTTTTTTTAAAAAAAAGAAGCAGAAATGAAATCTTGCTGATTGGAATGCCCATCTCTCCAGGCATTGTTACTTTGGGGGTCACTTGACAGCAGTCACCTGGTGACGTTATTTGCTGACAGTTACTCA
Source organism: Propithecus coquereli (assembly GCF_000956105.1). Classification (NCBI taxonomy): domain Eukaryota; kingdom Metazoa; phylum Chordata; class Mammalia; order Primates; family Indriidae; genus Propithecus; species Propithecus coquereli. The sequence goes on from NW_012150163.1 coordinate 1,853,717, forward strand.
ACAGGAGACCTCAGATACTCTCCCCATGGACACCTGCCTCTGGGGCCACCACGGCATCAGGGGAGAGGGACGGAGGAAGCACAGCTCAGGCCAGTCACCAGCTCGGTCCCCTGCTTTCCCTGACTGCCCATAGCAGTCACTTTCCACACCACCCGTGTAGCAGCAGGCCGGGCCAGTCATATTTCTGCCTAATTATTTCATGTTCAAAAATCCTTACTACCCAGAACGTGAGACCCTTAAGAGCCCCCAGCACCCGCCCGGTGGAAACGTCAGCGTGGGAGTCTGCATGGCGCCTCCTGAGACTGCGCTCCCGTCCAGACCCGGACGTGCCCCTGCCAGCCATGCCGCAGCATCCCGATGACTCGACACTGAAGTGACATTGTCACAGCCCAAGCCTCCTCTGAGGACCCTGGGCTCAGAAGCTCCGTGCGGCCTGGGCCAAACATCAGGGCATGGCCTGGACACCTCCCTCTGCTTCTTCCCCCACTCAGACTCCACCTACTCCCAGCGTCCTGCCAGGTTGTCCCCAAACACCTGCAGCGTCTCCACACTGCACATCGTCTTCCCCCCGCCTGACCCTAACCCTAGGGTGCAGCTCCTGGGCTACAGGAGGGACCCTGCCTCTGCAGCTCATTCCCGCCCTGCAGCCAGGGCCTGGCCTGGTGCTGATCCGACCTGGTCACTGTGCACTGGAAACCCTCCCGTGGCTTTTCATTGCCTTCCAAACTGACTCCAGCCCCCTCTGCTCCCCCTCAGTAAGCCTCCGCTGACCCACATGGTGTCCCCAAAGCTGTCCCTCCTGCCCCCAGCTCAGCGGTGCCCTTGTACCCCAGGGCCTTGGCACAAGCTGGCTTTGCCCCCTTTACTTACTTCTTGTCCTTCTGAAACAGCACTTCCAAGTCCCCTGTGCACCGCTCACAATGAGGCCCTCATCACACGTCCTGGGATGGCTCCACTTCCCGCTGCAGAGACTTGCGTGTTGGTGACAAATCATCAAACCAATAAAAACCATCACTGTGCACTTGTGTATTCCATCAAATCCAAGTTCCTGAACCACGAGAGGTTAATTCCTTCCGGAGATTGTGTATTTTCTAACTAGTGCTAAGAAGACCATTATAAAATCTGTGATTTAGGACTTTTCTACAGCAATTCGTGATAGCCTGATGAGACCGCACGCTCGGGAGGGGCAGCTGGGCAGCGTGTACGGAGGACTCTCTACAGAGGCGTGGCCAGGGGACGGAGCCCACAGGGGAAGGTGAGGCACCCCCTGACTCAGAGAGAGAGGCCATCAGAAGCCCTCAGTCCAAAGGGACAAGGGAAGAGAGTGATTTTACCAAAACCCAGCGGCCTTAGGTAGAGAAATACAATCCCATCAAACCATGACCTGGAGGGAGATGGACAGGAAAATAAACACCCCTGCCTCTCCCCTTCCTGCCTCCCGACCTCTTACCGGTGCCAACCACTGCACCACCCAATCAAAGGCAGGGGCCCAGCGGAGGAGCCCACAAAAAGCAGCCTTCCAGGGCCCAGAACAGGGCCGATATCAGGGTTCCCCCACGTTGCCCCACACCTGCACCTGTTTTGCCAGATGGACACGAGAGGGATGGTGGAGAAACCACTCCCTGCCTGCAGGAGCTGAGGTCTCGGGCCTCGTTCTGCCTGGGGTCTGGCGAAGCAGCAGGGTGTTGGTGGCACAGGGTGGCGCTTACGCGTCGTACGCAGGTGTCCTGGGAGCATCTCTCCTCCTTGGAGCATGCCCCCTCGTTTAACGGGCCGCACACTCAGGTGGCACTGTTGCCCTGCTCGGGGAAATTGACCGACCCTGGGACACTCACTTCTCTTCCCTTTTTATTCTTATGATGTAAGAATTGAAACTGGAGACATCTGAGGGCAACTCATCCGCCTTACAAAGTGTTGCGGTTTCCAATCCATGTCAGTTGTGCCACGCTGCCCATTGTTCTGAGCTAGTCAGGTGCACAAACATCACAGCACAACAGACGACACGCAGGGCTGGCCTAGAACGGGCTCCCTGCTCTGCCTCCTCAAGTGCATTAAGACATTTTAGAGCTTGCTTGCAAGTTCCAACCTTAAAATCCTGATTATTTATTTACGCCCTTTTTGTCTAAGAAGTTAAATCCCCAAAGCATCTCAATTTAGATCAAAAGCAATTTACCAAACTTCACCTGGCACACCTGCACCTCATGATTTGTTAATTACCTGCTTAGCATTTGCAGAGCTGTGGGGCAGTGACGCGACTTCACTGGCTACAGGGAGAAACCTCTGATACTCCCCTCCTGTGGCAGAGACTTCCAGAATGCCTGAGGTGCTCACTGGGGGAGAAGCCATTCCACTGCAACTAAGCCACGTGCATTTCTGAAAATTGCTTTTATTTTCCAGGGTGAAGAACTCAGCACTGAGCAAACACACACATACATGCAAGTGAAGGTGCTAATACATCTCTCGGCTACCTGATCGAGCCTTTAATACATGATGTAACTGACGTATCTTATCAACCGTGTTCCATCGCGTGTGGGAACATCAAGAGTAGCTGTTTGTTCCTCCAGCATCTCTGGTTGACAATTTGGCATCAGGATATTAGGAATAACAGTAATTACTGGCTTTTACAATTGCTTCAAATGAAAGAGATCATTAAATTGCACACATGAAAAGATGATCTCATTTCCAAGATGGCTCTGCTAGGTTTCTTTCTTCCCCCTCTAAGTTCTCAGCTAGTGGCCTGTGTTTTCCTCCAGAGCCATGTAAGCAGTGGTTATCTTAGTAAATTTAGCAATAAAAAAGATAGGGGGGGTATTAGAATGGCGCAATACACTGAAATTCTTTTGTCCTCCCCCCTCCAGTTTTCCTATGAAGAAATGGAAGGCGTAACTTTTCTGAGCTCAGCCGCTGCTGCAGAGGGGCAGGGAGGATGCTGGCTGGCCTGGGTCCTGTGCGTGGAGTTTCGACTTTGCAAGTTAAACTCTGAGTAGCTAAATATGCTATATTCTTGGAAGACATCTAGAAAATTAAAACTGTAAAAGTCACTGGCTCCTGGAAGTGAATAATAAAGAGGCTCTCTGACCCTCGCACAGAAGTAATCACTCCCCCATTAGGCTCCACTGTACTTTATTTTTATCTCTTCTATGAAACTCGCCACGTTTTGACTTGCATTATAATTGTAATTATGTTCTAGCTCATTCATTATGCTGCCAGATCCTATCGCTGACTCCTCTCTGCGCCCCTCCCCTCCCAAACCGCCTCCCCCGCACTCGGCGTAGACTCGCTAAGGGGCTGCTTCCGAGCCAGCAGGGCCGTCGCTTCTCGCGTGGCTGGCACCTCTCTGGCCTTCATTCACCTGAGGACTTGTGGCCTCCTCCCGACCAGAGCAGGAATCTCCGATGTTGCTTCACGTTCTAAAACTCAACTGGAATTTCTCCTCCACCATCCCCCCTTCCCAGTCTCACCCCGAGAACATAATGTGCTGGATCAGAAGAAATGGCAGAGAGAAGGACAAAGTTACCCCAGCAATCACAGTTAATAGATGAATCCTACCCTTAATAAAATAGCGAAATAAGTAATCTCAAAAAAATACAATGACTCAAGATCGACTGACTTCCAGACGCTGCAGAGAAAAATATACTCTGGTTTGTTTCTCAACAGGAGGACGAAATGGGGACATTGGCTCTTCACCCGCCAACGCAACACACCTGGACGCTGCCGCTATCGCAGGACCGTGTGTGTCAAGCACACACACGGACCTGAGAGAGTGTTCACGCCAACTCTCATGATCCAAACTGTGCGAACAGTCAGTAGGAACAGTCGGACTAATTCCGAAGCAATACAGAACGGAAACCCGTGGCTAACAGAGTCTGTGCATAGAGGAAAGAGATAGCCGGATCGCCGGAGCGCCCGGTGAAAGCCGCACCCCCCATCCAGCACAGACCTCGTGCGTTTTAGCCACGTGACACCCTCAGTCTCCTCCTCGCATGCTGTAAACTGAAGGGGCCAGAGTCGGAATCTTTAGATCTAACCATAACTGCCCAAAGAGAGTTTTCATCCTTAATAGACCCCTAGAACTTCCAAAAGGTCAAACCAAAACAATAGCAATTTGAAGGTGGAAGCTGCTTATATCTCTGGGTACCAGAGACTTTTTAGGATCTAACCAAGGCTGGGGAACAATTATTTGAGTTATAGCCACTCAGGCACACCAAGGGGCAAAACAACCGAAAGACCGTGGAGGAAACGGTCTGCGTTTCCACTCTTTCTGGAGGGCTTCAGACAGAGCCGGTTTCCAGCCAGGCGCCCTCCCAGCCCCATGGCAGTCTGGGATCAAATGCCTGTGGCTGACAAACACCCAAAGCAAATCTGGCAACGGGCTAGAAGGCACCTACCATGTCCCCCACATCCAGGCCTCTGAAACGCCCTCAGCTCTGCGCAAATGGTCAGCGTGAGTCCACGCGACCCGAGAGGACCCCAGGGCCCCAGCCTCCTGCCCTCCTGGCCTGTCACAGAGCCGTGCTGATTTCATCTCCTGGGACTGCTATGACAAATTGCCATAAACTTGGTGGCTTAAAACAACAGAAATGTATTCTTTCTCCCAGTTCCACAAGACTGAAATCTGAAATCGAGGTGTCGGTAGGGTTGACTCCTTCTGATGGCTCTAGGGAGAATCAGCTCCTGTCTCTGTCCTACTGCTGGGAGCCGCGTGTTCCTGAGTGTTCCTCAGGTGTGTACGCATCACTGCCACCCCTGCCTCCATTGCCACTCAGAATTCTCCCCGGGTGTCTGTGTCTGTGCCATTGGGTTTAGGGCCACCTGATTAATCCGGGGGCATCTCGTCTTGAGATCCTTAACTTAATTGCATCTGCAAAGGTCCTTTTTCCCAAATAAGGTCCCATTCACAGGCTCCAGATGGACATAGCTCTTTGGTGTGGGGGCACCATTAGCCCACCCACAGCACTCTTTCTCAGGATGCGTAAAACTGTGGGGACTTTTACTCCTATTCCTTCTGTGTCTCTCAGTGAGCCTCACACCACGGAGGCCTCTTGGGAAGTAGCCAGTCAGTACCACTGAACAGTGATGTTATCACCAGTCAGCTGTAGTGCATGCTGGTCCTGCCTTCCAAACTCTTAGAGAGCAAAAACAAAGTTTTTTTTAAAAAAAAATTACCATAGAATGGGCACACATTAGGAACTCACTGTTTAACTGAACAGGTCATATTTAGTTAGTAAATGTTTCTTGTGATAGTCTATGGTCAGTTGCATTATTGACCCAAGATTCCATCCTGTGAACTTGGATCGGGCATAAGAGAACTCAGAGTGGAGAAGTATTATCTTTTCAGACATTCATTCAACAAACCTACTGGGCACCTGCCAGGGGCACACCCTGCGTAAAGTGCTATAAATCAGAGGATGAAAGCAGAGCCGGGTCCTCTCAGGATCCCAGTCCGAATGGGAAGAAAGACACATCTCCAACTCACTATTGACACCTGTGGGAAGGCAACTGTGCGACTGTGAACAGAATGTGAGGCTGCAGATGAGGACACAGCTCACTCTAAGGTCGGGGGAATGTCCCCACAGGAAGTGGCCTGTGCTGGGAGAGTGGGGGGTGGAGAAGGACCTTTGGAGCCAAAGGATAAGCTCGGACAGGGACAGAGAGGCAGAGACCTAGGGATGCTGCAGGTTTGTGTTGGGGCAGGAAGTGGACGAGGCAAAGCTTAAGTAAAATGCAAATTGAAGCTGATTTGGAAACTGCCCTGAACACCACGTTGAACTCCTGCCTGTAGACAGGGGAGTGTGGAAGCTGCCGGGCACACCAGCTCACCACTGCTTACAGACGGCAATGTCCCCCCCCTGCCAGGGCCTCTGACGTGCAGGTTGTACACTGCAGAATCTGTGAGAACAGCACCCCCAGCCTGTGCAGTGTCCAACGGTGCAGCCGGGCAGGGCTGGCCTGGCCTTCACTCCCTCTTCCCACCCGTCTCCATCCATTCTCTGTTGCTTATATAATAACAGGACACCCAAAACTGGGTGACTTCTAAAGAAAAGGAATTCACTTCTTATAGTTATGGAGACTGGCAAGTCCAAGGTCGAAGGGCTACATCTGGTGAGAGCCTTGTTGCTGGTGGGGACTCCGCAGAGCCCCAAGGTGGCGCTGGGTGTCACGTGACCAGGGGCTTAGCGGGCTAACCTGCTGGCCCAGGCCTGTCTTCCTCTTTTTATAAAGCACCAGTTCCCCTCCCATGACCACCCATTAATCCTTCAGGACAGAACCCTCATGACTCATCACCTCTTCAAGGCCCCACCTCTCAGTACTGCCACCTTGCGGGGTACGTTTCAGCGTGGGTTTTGGAGGGGACATTCAAACCACAGCACCACCAAGTAGTTCTTCATGTGAGAGGCAGGTTTTGCAGTTAGACATTTTGGGCCTGGAGGCTAGCACCAGCCATACATTAGAACTAATGAGAATAAAGCTTGACAGACTGTCCTAAAAGCTTGCTCTGTAACTCACGCTAGCATTTATAACACATCAATAAGTCATGTCTATTATAGCTGTGCAGAAAGCCTACAATGAGAGGGCAAATAAGAAAATGATAAAAGGCTGCCAAACTGGGAGCGTGTCTGTTAGGGCATTACAGGAATTATTCTAAGATTTCACTTAGGAAGAGCGCATAAGAGCAGATTTATGAGATGGAAAGAAGTTCAGGCTGAGCAGTGACCCGAGCAGTTGACTGCACTCTTCCTGGGCCTCGGGTTACAACACCCACAGAATGGGACAGCCAGACATTGCCCCCTTTTCACAGAGTCACAGTCAGGACACTCTGGGGAAAGCATAAAGGGATATTCATGTGAAATACAGTGACTGTCAGGGAAGGAAAGAAAGGGACACGGAATCCTCGCACTGGAAGAGACATCGCACAAACTTCCCTTTGCAAACCTGCACTTTTCTCTCCTGATTGGTGTTTCAGCCTCAGATATGTCGGGTGGCTAAGCAGAAAGCACCAACCCTGCATGAAAAGACAGGGCCAATGGAGAACAGAGAATCTGACTTTACCTACAAATAAGGTGAGAGAGGAGGCAGAGAAGACTTGATTTTAGGAAGCCCGGGCCAAAGTCTTAGCGCGCTGCGAGGATACATTAGCGGATCTGTTCCCATAACAGCGCCGCTTCCAGCATACTCAGGCCGGGCAGCTCGATACAAGACGGAGAACTTGGACGAGGTTCAGAGAACAGAGCAACAACAACACGACAGGCTGGCTTCGAGGACTGATTTAGGAAGCAAGATTAAGGATGCTAAGTGTGTGCAGCTTCCCTAATCACGGACTAAGTGACGACAAGACAGACATCATCGCATATTTGGAGGGCAGAAGCAGTGAGGATAGAAGGGGATTATTTAGACGAGATTCTTGATTTAGGCAACATATGTAAACTGTCATGAAAAGCTGCCCGAGGAGGACTTGGCTCGCTCTGGTGAAGTGAGGAATGAAGTTCCACTGAAACAGGTTTCCAGAGCTGAGCTCGCTGCCACGGAGAAGTCTCTCTCTCAAGACATTAAAAACGACTGGAAAGCTGAGGTTGATCTTCATTTACGGAACAATAGGCTGCGTTTACGTAAACCAGCATCGTGGCAGCAGTAAACTGGCATGAGTGGACCTGGGCAATGACACTGAGTGTCCATCCCAGCCTCACACTGCTTCCCAGCGAGCCACCGTGGAGGGGGCACTGCTCACTCCATCAGCTGAGGGTATGTCTCACAGCCTCTCACTTCTTAACCCTCCCCACCCTCCTTCACGCTTTATCAGCCAGTGTTTTAGTTCTACCATGGCCTATCCACTCATATCAGCACTGCTGTCACTAAGCATCAACATGTTTTCCTGGTTCTTTGCTTGCCATTGCCTTTGGCCATCTTTCATGGTGGCTGAATTTTGTCACTGTGGTGGTGATAGTGATGGTGGAGGTGATGTAGTGATGGTGGAGGTGATAGTGATAGTGGTGATGATGGTGATGGAGGTGGTAATGGTGGTGATGGTGATAGAGGTGGTGGTGATGGAGGTGGTGGTGTTGGTGGTGATGGTGATGGAGGTGGTGGTGATGGAGGTGGTGGTGTTGGTGGTGGTGGTGATGGAGGTGGTGGTGGTGGTGGTGGTGGTGATGGAGGTGGTGGTGTTGGTGGTGATGGTGATGGAGGTGGTGGTGATGGAGGTGGTGGTGTTGGTGGTGGTGGTGATGTAGGTGGTGTTGGTGGTGGTGGTGATGGAGGTGGTGGTGTTGGTGGTGGTGGTGATGGAGGTGGTGGTGATGGTGGTGGTGGTGATGGAGGTGGTGGTGTTGGTGGTGATGGTGATGGAGGTGACAGTGCTGGTGATGGTGTCAATGGTGGTGATGGAGGGGGTGGAGCTAGTGGTGACAGAGGCAGTAGTGGTAGTACTTTTTCTTCATAAACCTCAAGGACAGTTAACTGTAGTATAGCGTCATCATCAGTCTGAGCCCTTTTTGTTTTGTATTTTACTCTTTATCCCAAACTCTACTCCTACTCCTTCTTCCACACCAGATACTCACATGAATGTGTATACGTGTGTGTGTATATATATATATAATTATAGGTATTGCCACTTAACATCAGTAATCCATTCTTAAAAATTATGAAAATGCTAACTGGGAACATATAGCCATGATTTTCAAAGGAAATTTTTAACCAAAAACTCCAAATCAACTTCTTCAAATTTAACTAAAACACATATGTATGGAAGCAACTTGTCACACTAGGATGAAGTGTAATCTGTGCAGGGACACACCTCTCTTAGCATTAACAGCACCCGAGGTACATAGCCCTGTCTTTGACAAAACATCCACGTGGGACTCTGACAACCTAGTCATTGGATTTAGAATGTAACTTGATATTTCCCTTCTTGTAGTTTTGTTTTAAATGTTGTCTTGACAATTTAGGATCCTAAACATAAAATTATTTTTTTATAAGAACAGCTGGAAAATGTTACACTGAAAGAAATGTGCATCTGTGACAGTAGGGTGTTTTAAAACCAAGAGTTATTCCACTGGAAAAAAATATTGACCAGGGAGATTCAATGGACAGTACCTGTAGCTTTGTGTGTGCGTGTCGTGAGTTCGTAGAAATGGGAATGAGCTGTTCATCTCATCCTATTTCTTATTTTTCGGTTAGCACGTTTTTAAGGTCTGCATTTACCACTCAGGGCAGGTCTCACTTGTCACTTGCTGCCACCCGCATCTGTAGTGTCCACTTGTCACATTTGATTTAGCCACTCCCCCAGTGATGAACCACTAGGCTGCCTCCAACACCAAATACCACATGCGAAGCTGGAGCAAGCACCTCAAACATGGAACGTACGGACCTGTGCTTGAGTGGGGTTGCCGCATGCAGGGATATTAACTTTTACTACAGAATTCCAGGTTGCCCTCCAGAATGGCCACCCCCTCCCCCCAACAGTGAATGAGACCCCCCACTTCCCCACTTCCCCGCCCATCTTGGTACTAGAAGATTGCCTACTTTTGCTAACTTGATGTGCACATGACAGCATATACAACACTGGTGTTCTGATTCGCATTTCTCTATTACTGGTGAAACTAAGAATGTCTGATTAACAGTGAACTTTGTGAGTCAGAAACCAGCCAGGAAAATGAAACCTCATAAGATATTTCAAATGAAGGAAATGTAATTCGGGGAATGGGTTACAAAACAGTAAGAATGGCTAAAGAACAAATAGGATGGGAAGAAGCCCAGGGATGAGTTGCTGCAGGAAGCTGCAGCATCCTGGAGGCTGGAAGAACAAGGCAGGAACGCTACAGGCACTGCTGCCATGGTGCCACCGTGGGGACGGCCAAGGCCTGGGAGCACATAGCCACCACTGCAGCCAGCAAGGGCGGCACTGCCCTGCAGTGCCACCGAAAGGCACAGCTGTCACACCCAGCCTTGGGCGCCAGAGCCCAGAACTACTCGTGCTGTCGTTGCTGGAACCACCAAAACCTCTGGAACCCAAGTGGGTCTGCCGCAATGATTCATTCGGAAAGTAGGCAGACAACCACAGTGTGGCCAGCAACCCGCTTTGCCCACCATAAGATGAAGTTCAGCTGAAACCCCATCTCTCGCCCAGTGTCTGTGAGCTCCCCACTTTAACCAGTAGATCACAGCGGCGTTTTTGAGCAGAGCCATTAGCCACTAGCCTCAGTTTGAGCTGGTTCAAACAATTCCAGTGCACCGTCCCCACGAGCACGTCCTCAGGGCACGCTGGGAAAACTCAGGCGAGACTTGCTGTTTATTCTCTAACAGGACTGCAGGGCTCTGTCCATCACAGGGCACTGCGTCCAGAGCACGCCAGGCCCGGCAAATCACATGAGACGCCCTCACCATCCCATTCTGCTCACACGACTCAGAGAGCTGGCTACCCGTCCCTTTCATTCTGAGGAATGATTAGCCACTGCCCAAGTTCCCTGAAGTTAGAAATATTTTTACTGTAATTCCACCCCCGCCGCCCATCACCACCGCTGTTCCCATCTCTTAAGTGAAGTGCTGCCACTTGGAACTTGCCACTCTGGACCCGATGTCCCCGTCGGAAGCAGAGAGCCCATCTAAAGGCAGCATTTCCCTCCAGTGCCCTGGCTTGCTGGGACAGAGCTACCGAGCTTCCCAGAGATCCTGGGACTCCCTCTCCACTCACTCCTCAGGACCTTGGGACAGTGTCCCCTGGGCCTCTGTGCTGGTAAAGGGGAGGGAAGGAGCTTCATATGCAAACAACTGTGACATTTCTGTCACCCAAACCTGCACATTGGGCTCTGCAGTGGGCTGAACGTGTGGCCCCAGTTCATGTGCTGGAAACTCAGCCCCAACAGGCTTTGGGAGGAGATGAGGTCCTGAGGGCAGAGCCTCGGGAGTGGGACCAGAGCTCTCCCTTCCCACATGCCAGGGCACAGTAGGATGGATGCTGTCTGCACCCCGTAGCGGCCCTTCCAGCACCCAACCACGCAGGCACCTGAGTTCAGACTCCAGCTCCCAGCCTCCAGGCTGTGTGTGCAGCCACCCGTCTGTGCTGCTCTGTATAGCCGCCTGAGCAGACCAAGACAGGCCCCTAGAAGCCGGCCCTGAGGTGGGAACCCGTGTGTAGGTCTGGTGGGCAACTCATGGTCAGTTTTATGATAAACTGACTGGCCACGGGGTGCCCAGATAAACGTTATTTCTGGGTGTCTGTGAGGGTGCTTCGCGTGAGCTCAGCATGTGAGTCGGTGGACTCGGGAAAGCCCCTGACATGGTGGCCTCACCCAGTCCATTGAGGGCCTGAACAGAGCAAAAGCATGGAGGAAGCAGGACCTTGTGCCTCCGCCTCCTGCCCGCCTGCTGAGTGGGGACACGCAGCTCCTCCTGACCTTGCACTGTGACCAATGCTGTGGGCTCCCCCGTTCTCTGGCCTTTAGGCTCAGGCTGAAATTACGGCGCCGGCTTTCCTGAGCCCCAGCTTGCTGACGGCCGGTCTGGGGCTTCTCAGGCCCACAATCGTGTGGCCCATTCCTATAACAACTCTCTTCCCAGGCGCACACCCTAGCGGTGGAGAACCCAGCTGATACATGGATGCTCTCAGAAAGGAACTTCGTGAGGACAGGAAGAGGTAAGATTGGGCAGAAAAATAAGCAAACAGCAATGTGGGTGATGCTGAGGCCTTGTCCAGCTTTATGGGGCCTTTGAGGCTCAGTGACCCTTCAAAGTTGTCCTAAACTGAGGCAGCAAGCCCAGGCCCGCATGGCCTCGTAGGAACTGCCCTCTGGAAGTAGGAAGCGTGTGCTTGGGCCAGGCAGTTCCTGCAGCTGCGTGTATTTCCCAGGGAGGCCCCTGTGAGCCACCAGTGGCGGTCGCTCCCAGCAGCTGGGAACGTGTGTGTCAGCCACAAAGGGACACCCCAGGAAAGTTCTGAAATCCCACCTTAGTAAGTCTGGGGCTCAGTCAATGGGCACCCCCTCAACGATTTGTGTGTCCCCTGCTAAGAAACAGCTAAAGCATATCCTTTGCCTTTTTTTTTTATTTCAGCATATTATAGGGGTACAGATGTTTAGGTTACGTATGTTGCCCTTGCCCCTCTTCCCCCCTAAGTCCAAGTTTCAAATATGTCCATCCTTTGGGCGGTGCGCATTGTACTCTTTGTGTATGCATATACCCATCCCTTCCTCTCCCCTCCCCCTCCCCCCTGCCCAACATCCAATAGATGTTAGTCTTATATGTGCACTTATGTGTTGATCAGTTAATACCAATTCGATGGTGAGTACATGTGGTGCTTGTCTTTCCATTCTTGGGATACCTCACTTAGTAGAATGCATTCCAGCTCTATCCAGGAGTATACAAGAGGTGCTATATCACCATTGTTTCTTAAAGCTGAATGGTACTCCATGATATACACATACCACATTTTATTAATCCACTCATGTATTGATGGACACTTGGGTTGTCTCCACATCTTTGCAATTGTGAATTGTACTGCTATAAACATTCGGGTGCAGGTGTCTTTCTTATACAGTATCATTTGTTCTTTTGGGTAGATGCCCAGTAATGGGATTGTGGATCAAATGGTACTTCTAATTGTATCTCTTTAAGGTATCTCCATATTGCTTTCCACAGAGGTTGCACTAGTTTGCAGCCCACCAACAGTGCATGAGTGTTCCTATCTCTCCGCATCCACGCCAACATTTATTGTTTTGGGACTTTTTGATAAAAGCCAGTCTCACTGGAGTTAAGTGATATCTCATTATGGTTTTGATTTGCATTTCCCTGATGATTAGAGATGTTGAGCATTTTTTCATGTTTTTTGGTCATTATAAATCTGTCTTCTTTTGAAAAGTTTCTGTTCATGTCCTTTGCTCACTTTTTGATAGGGTTGTTTGATTTTTTCTTGTTGATTTTCCTGAGTTCTAACCAGACTTTAAACTCTATTACAAAGCTGTAATATTAAAATCAGCTTGGTACTCACACAAAAACAGAGCCATTGACCAGTGGAACAGAACTGAGAACCCAGATATAAAACCATCCTCATATAGCCACCTAATCTTTGACAAAGCAGACAAAAACATACACTGGGGAAAAGAACCCTTATTCAATAAATGGTGCTGGGAAAACTGGATAGCCACATGTAGAAGACTGAACCAGGATCCACACCTTTCGCCCCTCACAAAAATCAACTCCTGCTGGGTAACAGATTTAAACCTAAGGAGTGAAACTATTAGAATTCTAGAGGAAGATGTGGGAAATACTCTTCCAGACATTGGCCTAGGCAAAGAATTTATGAAGAAGACCCCAAAGCCAATCACAGCAACAACCAAAATAAATAAATGGGACCTGATCAAATTAAAAAGCTTCTGCACAGCCAAAGAAATTGTCACAAGAGCAAACAGACAACCTACAGAATGGGAGAAAATTTTTGCATGCTACAAATCCTTTGCCTATTTTTAAATTTGGGTTCCTTGTTTTTTTTTGGCAGGGGGGAAACTGTTGTTGTTATTAATTTGCAGTTCTTAGTATATTCCAGTTTGGACACTCCAAATATCTTCTACCTTTTTACCCCCTCTGTTAACTTTATTAATGGTGCCTTTTACTGGAGAGAAACCACTCACTGGAAGGTAACCACTCCCAAATCGCTTCACGTTACAGTTCGGGTCTCCTTAAAAAGGCTTCTAACCCAAGATCACAAAGATATTCACGACATTTTCTTTGTTAATTTTATAGTTGTGTTTTTTAAATCTACACCAAGTTTAACCTTATATCTTGTGAAGTGAGGATCCAATATTATTTTCCATTTGGTGACCCAATGTTCCCAAAACAGCTCCAAAACAATTGTCCTTCTGCTCTGATGTGTGGGCTACTCTGATCAGATGTCGAGTTCCCGTAAGCATCTGTTTCTTTGCTCTTTCACTGGTCTAGTGGTCAGTTCCTGCACCAATGCCGAGTGTTTGGTTTAGTTTGCTCATGTTCTATGTTTGCTGTTGTTTTTTAATACCTCTTAATACATGAAAGGGAATGTTCCCCTTTTAATCTGCTTTTACAAAAATTTCTAGGTTATTCATGGGCTTTTATTCTTCCAAATAAACCAGCTTCTTGAGTCCCTAAAAAATACTTGCTGGAATTTTTATTCGAATTACATTGAAATTATTGATTAATTTCAGACAAACTGACATCTTTATAATGTTGAATTGCTCCATCCATGAACCTGGTATATCTTTCCATTAGTTAATATCCCCTTTTATTTCCATAACAGAGTTTTAAAATTTCTTATAAAGGTCTAACGCATTCACATCAGGTAAGTTCTAGACATTGTATAGCTGTTACTATTTCAAATGTTGCTTTATTTATATTGTATAAATAATCTGGTTGTGTTCTGCTGGTGAAGAACAGGACTGAGAACTCTGTGTTACTTTGAACCAGCTTCTTTACCAGACTGTTTGCCAGTTTAACAGTTTACTTGTTGATTCTTGCTGGGCTTTCTGTACAGAGTCACACCGTACAAATGAGCGCCATCTGTCTCCCTCACACCCTCACGCCATACATCCCTGCATGTATTGCCATGTCCTGTCTTTGAACAGAACACCTGCTGGACACCAGGAGAGCAGCCACCCAAGGCTTGATCCTAACCACAAAGAAATAATCATGCATTTCTCCATAAACTACGATGCTTATTGTTCATTTTTGTTTATGCAGACTCATAAAGTTAAGGAAATTTGTGTATATTTCTAGTTTCTGAGAAGCTTCATCCTAAGTAAATGTTGAACGTCATCAAATGCTTTTCCTGCATTGACTGAGGTAATCATACGATTCTTCTCCATTGGCCCATTAATGCAGTGAATTACTGAGAGAAATTTCTAATGATAAAACAGTCTTGTTTGCCTGAAATAAACCATGCTAAACAAACCCTGATGCATTTTTTTTTTTTTTTTTTTTTTTTGGAGACAGAGTCTCACTGTGTTGCCCGGGCTAGAGTGCCGTGGCGTCAGCCTAGCTCACAGCAACCTCAAACTCCTGGGCTCAAGTGATCCTACTGCCCCAGCCTCCCGAGTAGCTGGGACTACAGGCATGCGCCACCATGCCCGGCTAATTTTTTCTATATGTTTTTAGTTGGCCGATTAATTTCTTTCTAATTTTTTTAGTAGAGGCGGGGTCTCGCTCTTGCTCAGGCTGGTCTCGAACTCCTGAGCTCAAACAATCCGCCTGCCTCAGCCTCCCAGAGAGCTAGGATTACAGGCGTGAGCCGCCGCGCCCGGCCCCTGATGCATTTTTCATATGTTATTGGATTAAGTAAACCAATATTCCTTGAGGATATTGCACGCAGGTATATTAGTAAAGTAGGCGTAAGTTTTGCGTTCCTTCTAAGCTCCCACAGAGGATCCTGGACGGTCCCCTCTGCCTGGAATGTTCTGCCCCTGGTCTTCACAGACACGGTTCTTTCTGGGCACCAAGGCTCAACTCACTTTCCACACCCTCACCACCCGTACCTCCCCGTCACTCTTGCCCCATCGTGCCCACGTTCTGAGGGGGCACGGCACCGACCCCTGCACAGACTGGTCGTCCATCTCCTTACTTAGGAGTCATTGACTTCGCCATAGAATGCAAGCACCCTGAGAATGCAGACCTCCTCTGTCCTGAGCAATGTCGCATCCTCGCTGCCCAAACACCACCTGGAATACAGCAGACCACTCCCAAGTGTTCAGTTAGAGTGAAACGCGGCAGCAGCCATGTGACCTGCAGACACTTTACAAAGCGCAAACTATGCCAGCAGACAAGGGACTGGCTGGAGAAATTTCTGATCACCTAAAAACACTCAAGAATACTTACACTGAGATTGGGGTGTGTATGAGAGAGAGAGAGAGAGGCACTTTGTTTAAAATTAGAAAACCATGGGCATGGGTACAGGTTCCCTAAAGATATCTGTTTCCTACATATATTATTCACAAATTTTGGAAGATACTTGTAGAAACCAACCACTCGATAAACATTTCCAAGCCCTCACTATGCACACGGCCTCCTGCTGACACCAAAGGAGATACATAAACCAAATTTCCCGCTGTTCAGGAGATTAAATTACAGTTGGGGAAAGGCAGGTGTACAGCAAACTGTTAAATACAGAGTCAGCACGAAAAGCACCACAGTCACTTGCGGGAGGAAGAGACGCGTGAGCTGGGGATGGCAAGGAGGCACTTGCAGAGCAACGGGGGCTTCACCCAGGCTGGGCAGGCAGAGGGCCGAGGACTGGCCGCTGCTCATACCCCCAGGGTCAGAAGTGAGAGCTGCAAGAATGAGAGGAGTGTTGTGAGCACCATGCAGACCCCCCCAGCAGGAAAGCACTCTTTACTGAGCGCGTGTGCTGCAAGAGGGAAAGTTCAAAGGAAGGGGCAGGAAGGAGTGTCGAAGATAGTGAGTTGATTTTACGTAAGACCCCAGGTATTTTCCATGTCGGTCAGTTCTGATCACTGTGGCAAGAGATTATTTCGGTGTGTGGAAATGGTTTCTTTTTAGTGCATTTGGCACCCACGGGGGCCCAAGGCCCCTCCACTGTAGGCCACGGGGGGAGAAAAACGCAGAAGCCCACACACATCACAGTGACCAGGTGGGCTTCTCCCGCCAGCTGGAGAGTCCGGGATGGAACAATGAGACTCCGAATTCAACACTGGGTATCCTACTTACCGTGCTCTTCAAAGGGGCTGAAACCAGCTTGTGTCAGCCATTCCCGACAAGGATGAACATTTTGTCCAGAGATTACAAGAGCGACCTGTTGCTAGAAGGGACCAGTTGTGGTCAACTTAATCCCCTACTTTGGAGGAAGGGGCCAAACTGCCCCCATGTCACTTTGTTGGCCATTGGAGTGTGTTTTCAGGATCTGCAGCTGTCTGTGTGAATTCATAGAGTTAAGTTAGTAACTAGTTCTTCATTATCAATTTGCCTAACCAGAAAATGAATAGCCTCACATTATAGGAAAATATCTTACTTTTCCATATCTTGGGTCTCCTACAGATGCCAAGACTCTGTCAAAATGCTAATAGTCTTTAAGCCATATGAACATGAACTTTCTGTTGCACAGTATGCCATGGTCAGCCTTGTGGTTCAGATTGTATTATTCATGTATTTAGCACGGATGGTAGTTTTGGGAAGGCAAGAGTGAACTCAAACTCAGGCCACCATTTTTTTTTAGTTCTACAACTTCTTGTGATTCTAGGAAGCACATCATTAATCTGCACAGAGTAAAAACTCTACTATATACTTGTTTACCTTGTGCTTGTCCTTAAACTTCTAATGTATGTGCAGAACACCTTCCTCTCCTGTTCCTCCCCTCTGTTCGAAGGACAAGAAGTAAAAGTGACCCTAGGAACAGATGAGGCAGCCATGTTTGGTGGGCTGCGTTCCCTTCCTGCACCAACTTCCTGCTTTCATGTCTGTAGCACCCTTTCCAATACCCTTCTGCTCTCTAACATCTTATGCTGTCCTCAGGGTAAAAAGTCTAATAGTCACATCAGCCTAGTGTTCAGGATCCTGCCTTCTGTGTCCATATCTGCAGATAGTATCACTTAAACTTACTTCTAAAAGTACAGCATTAAATAAAGGCCAAATAAAGACCTGCGGAGCCCTAAGCGCCTAAAAAGACTGCTGCTTCCCCCGTATCTAATTCAAACGAAAACACTATTATTTCATAAAACGGGTATAAAGAAGTTCAGTAAGTTCTGGTTGTTTTCATGACAGTTACTTCAAAGCTTTAAAAAAAAAAAATCTAATTCTTTCCAAGATCTTTTTTTCCCCTCTCATGACTCCGGAGCTTGTATCTTGCTGCTGCCCTAAAGCCCCGTGTGGTGCCCCGGGCAGGATCGAAGTTTTCGTTTCCATACGAGGAATTTCAGTGAGCAGGTAAAAGAGTTGAGGCGGGATTTCCTAGTGATTTTCTTTATCGTGAGTCATGCTCTGTCTGGAGGCACCACACTCTCCTAACTGTGACTCATCAAAACTCCTTGCTGGATCTGGGAAACTCATTTCAGAAATTCGGAAGTGGGGCAGCAGTGATCCAGAACCGCCTCCTGGGGAGCTGAGTCTAGTGTTCTGGATAATTAAGGCGAAAGGGTTTACAACCGCAATCTCCAATGAAAGCCCCACAGACCCCCGACGGGGACCTGGGCATGCTGGGTGGCTGACATGCAGTTGGGGCCTTGTGCCGTGTCGGCACTTGGCTCAGTGAGATGCACGCGGGCCCTCACACCCCAAGGCCCTGCAGGTCTACACGGCAGCCACAAAACCGACTCCCGCAGGGCCCATAAGCGGACGGCAGGCGCAACCTCAGCACTGTTTGGTGTCTCTCCCAGACAATATAGTCACATCTGCGTAAATTCAGTGCATATGTGATTTAACCTCACTGTAGTCGTCACATTTGTTGACTGCTTATGTTCTCCCAAATGCCCCTGTAGACATTGTCTCATGGCTCTCACACAAATCCCACGGGGCGGGTCACTGCTGTATCACCATTTTACAGATGAAGAAACTGAGGCTCAGTGAGGCCAAGCCAAGGGCAGAGCACAGGCTCAGATTCTAAACCTCATGGCTTACTGGCCTGCGCTCCTTCCACATCCCCTAGCAAATGAAATGCAACGGGGAAAGCAAAGCTACGCCGCATTGTAACAGCCCTGTGACCCCCGACGTTCACCTCTGCTACCAACAGGGCAGTGAAGGAAAGGCCGGAGAGATGTTTACGAGCTCAGAGGCTTAAAACAAATCCATCTTTTTAATGGCCCACAATTATCAAATAAACATGAAGGAAGACGGCCCTATGCTTTTGCTCTGATACACATTAAAGTGCTGTGTAATTGAGTGACCTGCCATTGATGTCAAGAGGTCCCTTAAAGCTGTGGTCCCCAACCCTTGGGCTACAGGCTGTACCAGTCCATGGCCTGTTAGGAACCAGGCAGCACAGCAGGAGGTGAGCATCAGGCAAGCGAGGGAAGCTTCGTCTGTATTTACAGCCGCTCCCCATCGCTCGCATCACCACCTGAGCTCCGCCTCCTGTCAGATCAGCGGGCATTAAGAGTCTCACAGGAGCGCGAACCCTACTGTGAACTGTAAACCCACCCTCATCCCCATCCTATGGAAAAATTGTCTTCTATGAAACCAGTCCCTGGTTTCAAAAAGGTTGGGGACCACTGCCTTAAAGATTCAGCCAAATATTTTAAAAATCCTTTGAGGGAAACTGAGCAGTCTGAGAGCATTGTGTTGGCATTGCTGATCTAAATGAAGGCTAGCTAAATTACTAAAAGTAATTACAGCTTATAAAATGTTGTAATCCCTTCATAAAAGTGCAAAGGTAGCCAATCTAAGGTTATAAAGGCCATAGCAAAACTTTCTCGGTGCAAGGTGCAATTGTGATTTTGTGTGGGGTTTTCTGTGTACATGTGTATGTATGTGGATGAAATCTAAATGTATATTAAGTGTTTTAAATGCAGGGGAGTACAATAATAGCAATAACATGATCTGGAGGTTTAAAGCTAATCCTAGAAGGGACTGTCCACCTGGAAAGGAGAACGCAGTTTTTGGAGATGAGCAATTGGAGGCGGGAACAGGAATTCTCCAAATTTGGGAGACAGGGTTTGTTTTCACTGCCTCACAATTAAATGCCACAGCTGGCCCATGGTAAGTGCTGTGTGCTGTTGGGTGAAGGAGTGGGGGTGGGTTGCATCGGATGACATCAGCAGGTGCCTGCCTTCGCCAGGTCCTGAAGGTACTAACCCGGGAAGTGCAGCTTCTGGCCATCCCCCCAGGGACTTGCCTTAGGAAAAGCACGGTCTCTACCTCGCGCTTTCCACACTGATAGAGTTAGATCGGTCGTACCTGCCCTGACCATCCCAGAAGATTGTACGAAGGACTAAGTCATACCTGAGAAAGGGCTTTTAAACGCACAGAGCACAGTAAGATGTCGCTGCTGGCTAGAATGCGTTCACAGCGAGAACTTTGCTTTCCTCCCTAATCAATCTCCAACCCAGACGCTTCTAACTTTCCACTCCTGCAGCCAAAGCCATTGTAACACATGCCTGCTTCAGATTTCCAGGTCAGAACTGTGAAACCTTCACAAGTTTATGGGTGAATTGCAAGGAGCTTAAGTGCAATGTATTATTAGCTTAAATGGCTTAATGCTCTCAATTCCATTTTTAATGGATATGTATTTCCATGTCACAAAACCACATTGAAATTGACAGTGAAGGCTAAGAGACCGGAGCCACGCAAGAAATGGGCAGTTAGACAAGGGGCCAAGGAGTTAATAAGAAATGAAAAGTACACGGCTCCGTCGCCCCGCTGACCCTGAAGGGCATCGGCAGACGAGACGGAGGGAGAGTTGACTGAGTCTCCCAGTGTAATTGGTGTCAAGACCAGCCTGCAAGGACAAAGCAGGGCTCTCGGGCACACTGCCTCCCATGGCAAAAGGATATGGCACCTTGAGCAGGGACAAGCTGTCTTTCCCACATGCAGCCTCTTCCACACACGCACGGGAAGCTACGAATTACCACGTTACATGTTAGGGCGCAAATTCCGTCTCTGCTTTGGGCAGTGGCTCTGCAGTACCGCCGGCATTGACTGCATAGACACGGCCAGTACTCAAAAGCCGGCATGCGCCTGCCCTCGGGAGGGGATGCTTCCACTGGAGAGTTTAAGAGTATTTAAGGGCGGCGTACCGACAACAGGAGCAATGGGAGTCCCTGAAGCACTAAATCTGCGTGGGGTAAAATAAAAAATAAGTTTATGGGGGAAAATGACACTAGCTAGAGCTTTAAAGACAATACAGATTTAGACAGAAGGAGGAGGGAAGGCATTCTAAACGAGGTGACAGCGCAAATAAAGATTTGGGGTGGGAAGAAGACACTGTCCAGGCAGCTGGGTGTTGTGGGGGCCGAGCTCACAGAGCTCGTGTGGGCTGCACAAGGGGAGAGCGCAGAGATTAGCCAGCGGAGGATGGGGCGGCCACCCACACCCGTGAGAAGTGGGCGAGGTCTGGAACTGGACTCCCACCTTTCAAGTCCTCAGTCTCAGCAGAAATGAGAGGCCACCTGGACATCCCTCAGCTGTGAGCTCCATGGGCAACACTGCGGCCCTGGGTGAGGCAGAGCCAAGCCCGAAGCCTCCTTCCGGAGACCTGGGGCCTACAGAGCCGTCATCGCCGATGACGATTGTGTTTGATGACCATGGAAGTAAGTAAAGATGCAGAGATGACACCACACAGAAAAGTCTATGTTGCTCTATGATTTTAATCTGGGGACCCACGACTTTCAAGAGCTCTTAATTACTGAGAGAGAGTCATTAAGATTGACTAAAGTCATTAGGATTGAAGTTACAATAGTAAGAAATTTGGAAGAATCAGAAAATTTTAATCTAATGATCTGGCTAGCTCATCACCCAGACGCCCGTCCCACAGCGCGGATTTCTCCCTCCCCACTGCTGCGTCTGTCCCCTGCCTGCTCACGGGAACCTTGCAGTCTGCTCTCCGTGGTTCCTTGGGAGTTGCATCCTGGCGCTTTGTGGTGACGCCCTTTTCTCTGCATGGTCAGTACCATTAGCCAAAGCCCAAAATGCCGAGACACCTGCCAGCCCTGGCCTTGGACTGCCTTGAATTATGGTCTTGAAAGTTGTCTTCCCTTCCTGCCAGGCCTGAATCATCCCCCGGCCTGCCCTGAGCTCCCACCAAGGCTGCAGTTGGGTCTCTCCTCAAACACTTGCCCCCAGGGCACAGTGTCCGTTCCGTGGACACTGCGAGTCACCCCTGCACCTGACGCTAGACCCCGTGGCCCGGATGGAAAGACACTTACTTCACTCTTCCTTGCCAGGGCCAGTCAAGCCACAAGTATCCGCGGGCTGCATCCTAGGAATATAGAGCATTTTTCTGAGTGTCTATCATAGGGTTAGAAAAATAAGGCACACACCCGTCGAATGACAATGCACAGAGACACCATGGGAACGCAGCGTGGGGAGCATTTCAGAAAGATCATTTCACAAAAGGAAATTTGAGCTGGAACTTCAAGAATGGGCTAGGTTCTGGAGAGGTGGAGAAGATTACGAGTTTTCAACAAGAAAAATTCACCCACTGGAAGCCACGGAGCCAGGAGAGCTCCAATGCGCTCAGACACCGGTGGTTGGTCCAACTCATACCGGTGTGGCAGGCATGACTCTAGGCGCCAGTATACAGTGGTGGACAGAACCAACGTGCCTACCCCTGAGTAGGCATGTCTGGAGTGACGAGAGCTGACAGGAGGAGCTGCAGCACCCACCTGGCCAAGTCCAGGTCCTGCTGCCCCCGAGCCCGGGGTCAGGGTCAGAACACTCACACCTGGCCTGCCCTGCACAGGGTGCCACAAACTCCAACCTTGGGCACTCAGCCTTTCAGCACCTCAGCGTCCGCCTCTGTAAGAGGAGCAGGTAGGGCCAGGTCCAACTTGAGACTATACCTTGCGGCTATACCTTGGTTCTCAAATAGTAAAGTCTCCAGGGCTAGCAAGGGCAAACATCGAGGTAGCCGTTCATTTTTATTTCATTTACAAGTTACAGTTGTGTTTATTTTTCTTACTTTGGCAATTAAAGTTCTCAAAGGGTGTGTTTCTAAACCCTCATTTGTATGGGGGTTGGGTGTCCACGTCACATCGGCAGAATAGGCAGTAGCTGGGCGTCTGTCACTTGAAAAGGACTAAAAGCCACCAAAATTATTTTCTGTTCTGAAATCCCCATGAAAACAAGCCCTGGGTAAATAAAGTGCCACCCTCTGAAAATGCATTTACTATTTAGGAAGCATTCACAGTTGCAAAAGGGCTTGTTGGCCATTAGCAAGTCACATTGATTTATTTATCAGACAACTGGAGGCTGGTGGGGAGAGGGAAGAATGAGGGGGCACGTGGGTTTGGGTCGGGGAGCCAGTCTCCTCCTTCGGTGAGCTGACGGACAGAAAAGCCCAGAATCCCAAGACGGCTGAGGGATGACCCTGGCCCTCTCCGCTCCACCATTCTCTGCTTCTGTTCTAGCCTTAAACGGAAAGGTCACTCCAAGGTAAGAGAGACGTATGAGTATGGTGGGCAAGTGTCTGAAACACATCCGGGGTCCAGGGTGTTCCGATGGGGCGGAGGCTGCTGAGGATCCCAGCATGGGTGTCAGGCTCAGTCGGGGCAGGTGTTGGCTGGAATTCGTGAGGCCCTCTGGCAGGTACCAGGGCGCAGTTGTGAAGAGATAATGCAGGGTCTGAAGTACTGAAGTTCAAAGCCAGTGACACGGAGAGAAAACTGAGATACTGAGTTCAAAGTCAGCAAGAACAAATTAATGCAGAGTCCGTGTGCTGCTAATTTGGGATCCTCAGGAAGCCCCGCCCGGCTCTCGTGTCTAGGCGGAGCTCGTCTGTAGGTGGAGTCCCAGCTTTGAAGTTCCTAGAATGGGTGTGAGGAGTGTGGGGGCGGCGCAGGTGGAGCCCACGGAAAGGGGAGGGCATCAAAGGCAAACCTCACTGCTTTGCCGAAGTTTGCTCAGGGTTGGGCCTATCTCGGGTTACAGCTCCATAATCCATTGTGTTCACCACTGTTTGCTTAGGTTTAACTCCGAGTTAGAATTCTGGTTTTGTTTCTCACTTAGGGAAAAAAATAGCTTTGTAAAAGGAGGTTACTAAATAAAACTTTGAGAACTCTATTCACCCTCATAGGATGACTTTTGGCTTGCAATCCGATCCCTGGCAGGTTACTGTTCATGTATAGAATTTCCAGGAGACTAGAAGACATTTGAAAGAAATTCTTACTGAACATTAACCTGCCTTGGTAACCACAGGAGGCATTTCTACCTGCCAAGCTCCAGGCTAAGAGTTTTGGGACAGTCCGACCTCAACGGCATTCTTCCATGCTTTCAGGAACACGTCCAAGTGCCCGTTAGGAAGTAAGCAGGTGTGAGGTGCCAGGGACACGCTAAGATATGTAAAACACATGCTCTACCTGCAAGGAGCATGCAGTGTCATGAAACGACATAAAGAAGTCTGCTCATCAACTGAATTTTCTAACTGATCCAATGCCATCAAGTCCAAGTGAGAAAAGCCCAAACCCTGAGCTTTGAGCACACACACACCAGCTCCCCCTGATGCAATGGCACGGCACAGTCAGGGTGTCCTGAGAGTGTTTTCCCTAAGGAGACGGTTTGGTGACACAGTCCCCAGTGTGCAAGGTGAGGGCTAAGTAGGAATGTTTGATATCTTGAACCCAGGGACTTACAACACATGTGCACGTGTGCAAGGCACCCATGGTGGGGGGTGGGTCCTTCATTCCTGAAGGGGAGTCTGGGCATCACAGTGGCCTTGGCGAGGCCCCAGATGAAGAGACACCTGGGTGCGGTAGATGTTGAGGGCTCTGCCCTCTGCACTTGAACCACAGTCACCCCCAACATCAGGAGCTTGCACGTGGGCTCCTGAGACCTTGCTGCCTAGTGCTTGGCCAACCAGAGGCACATATTCCTCCGACACACCAGTGTCCCATGGCCCTACACATCTGACCCTGGTGAAAAGTTAAGAGCAAGACAGGGACAGTTCTGCTGCCCTCAACTTTTAGCCCCAAATGTACATCAGTTCCCCATTAGCTCTAGTCCATGGCTAGAGTGCCACGTGAACACATGACCACGTTGCCACCTCCCAGGAAGGGCTCTTTATCTGCAGGTGCGAACACCTGTGCGACACCA
This sequence comes from Propithecus coquereli, assembly GCF_000956105.1. Lineage (NCBI taxonomy): Eukaryota > Metazoa > Chordata > Mammalia > Primates > Indriidae > Propithecus > Propithecus coquereli. The sequence continues at coordinate 1,878,425 of NW_012150163.1, forward strand.
GCCTGAGCTACTTGCAGAAAGATGGCAGCTCTCCTGCAGAGTAATCTTGCACCTGCTATTACTTATCTTATAATAAACCATATATCTATGGGAAAGAAAATCTGAGACACCTTAGAGTACAAGGTGTATGAAAAGCAGGCCCTAGACCCTCTTTCAACAAGGATTTCCGGAACGTGTTCTGATCCACCCACCTGGGGACTAGAAAAAAAGCAGAAACCAAACGCATCGCGGGACCCACTCCTGTCCTCAGACGCGCTGACCATCTGAGTCGGGGTGCAAGACATCCCCACAAAACAATATGATTATGTGCTCAAATGGCTTGAAACTGGCAGAAAAGAAAAACTGGTATGAGATGTCAGAGACGTGGGGAAGCAGCGCAGGCCGCGGTGACGGAAGACCCTGCGGAGGCCTTGGGAGCTCCCAGAGCCCCGGGAGGAACTTCAGCAGTGGACAGGTCGGTGTGGTGGTGGCTGTCACAATGTCACCCGCAACAGGAAAACAGCCACTGTGAGGCCTGGAGCGTCGATGTGGGGAGGACTCATCTGGGGGTGGGGACAGTGCTCCTGCCACGGGGATTGAGCCAGGAAACGGTGTGGACAGGTGCCACGTCGCCCGTGTGGGTTCCTCCATTCCCACAGGGCTGCCGCCTGGAGAGCACCTGTTACGCCATAAACTGCAGGAAAGAAGGAGGCAGACACTCGTGTTCTTCAAGTCCTTAGCCTAAGAGAGTTTGAATAACTGGGAACCAATGGCTCCTGGAAAGGCCTGGGGTTCATAAAGAGGAAATCACCACGTGAGGCCGGGGGAAAGGGGAGGTGGGAGAGAGGAAGGCGACAGGCTCACGGGACAGAGGACCGACAGCGAGGTGCAGGGGCAGGGGAGGAGCAGGGAACAAATGCACGATTTTTCAGGGAAGAGCCTTTTTCCAACCCTGCCACTAAGGGACAACCTAACCGTCCCTGGCTATTTTCTGCCAGGTGCTTTCTATGTCACCTCATATTGGATGTGTCAGGAGGGATCAGAGTACAGACTGTCCCACAGCCTTCCTAGCCCCGTAGCCCAACAAAGGTACTGCAGTCCGCTGCATTCGTACCTGCAGCTGCAACTTCCCCGAGCCCAGCCTCACGTGCCCACCGCCTACCCAGCCCCCAGTCCCACCACCTGACACTGAGGAGCAGCTCAGATGAAACACCTCCCAACTCCAGCTCCGCAGCCTTCCTGCCCCACCTGGCCTTCCCACAGCCACTGCAGCAAAGGAAAGGCCTTCCTGGCCTTTCTTTGGGCCAGAACCTTCGGACCTCTCCTCACTGTTGCAGCAAAGCGTATGCCCCACTCTCCCACCTCTGGACACCATCAGCACCTCACCCCCCACCACCCCCGACCTGGATGGCTGCTTCTGCCCTTGGCTCTACAATCTTGTCTCAAAGAGAAGCCAAACTGTCCAAAAAAGAAAATAAGCACTGGCAAGCATGTGGAGATAGTGGAACTCCTCTACGCTGCTGATAGAAACTTACAGTGCTGCGGCCACTGTGGGAAACAGTGAGACCACCTCAAAGTTGAACACAGAACTGCCATAAGACCCATCAATTCCCTGCTGGGTTTACTCCCAAAGGAGCCGAAAGCAGGGACTCGGCTGACGTTTGTAACGTCTACTCGCAACAGGCAAAAGGTGGAAGGCACGCAAGTGTCCACTGACAGGCGAGGGGACAAACGAGATGCGGTCCACCCGTGCAGTGGAGTAGCGCCGGCCTTAGTGAAGCAGGAGGTCCTAACACCGTCTGCAACACGGACGGGCCTGAGCACGTGACACTCGGTGAAATAAGCCAGTCACGAGAGGACAAATACCGTCTGATGCTACTCGAATGAGGTCCCCAGAGTCGTCGAATCCATTGAGACAAAGTAGAACAGTGGGTGTCCGGGGCTGGGGAAGGAGACAGGAAGCCCGTGCTTAATGGGCAGAGTTTCCGTTTTGAGGGACGAAGAGAGTTCTGGAGAGGGATGTGGCGATGGCTGTGCGGCAATGTGAAGTGCTTGATGCCGCTCTACACTTGAAACGGCTAAGACGGTAAATTTTATGTTGCATCTATTTTACCACAATAAAAAAACACGAGGGAAGCCAGAGCAGCGATTTTGTAGCATGGACCCACGAGCAGACCCCGTCCCTCCTGGCACGACCCCCGTCCCGTGGCCGCCATCTCATCGCGGTCCTGGGCTCGGCCTCCCTGGCTCCCGCCTGGCCCCGCAGCCTCCCGAGCTGCGCAGGTGCTCCTGCTCCGTCTCTCCCCACCTGGCTTCCTGGGCATGTGCTCATGTGCTTATGGTCTGTCTCCTCGAAGGAGAATGCACATTCTATTGAAGGACAGATTTGGTCTTTTTATGTTGACGTAGCCCAACAGCTACAGCAGCACCTGGCACGCGGGAGGTGGTCAGCGCCCACCTCTTGCATCCGTGAGCGAGCAAGTACATCAAGCGTGATTATGTAAAGGAGAGAAGGAATATTTTCCTCAAAATATTAGCTTTTTCTAAAACTCTAAATCTGTTGCTGATTTTTTATATGAAGGCAATGTTGTTAAAAAGAAACCCATATGGTGTGTGTGTATAAAACAGAGAAAACATAAATAACTGGGCATAAAATGGCTTTTATAACAACACATCCCTTTTTACCATATTCACAATAAATTACTAGATCATAAGTGCAAAGGCAAATACATTGTGTGTGTATATATGTGCGTGGACTAAAGAGTGTTTAATGCACTTAGCATTAAAACGCAGTTGGAACAGTCAGTGAGAACAAGAGCTTCGCATTGTACTTGTAGGTTATTTTTGTGACCCAGTGTCCAACTCCGGGTGCTACACTAGATTTCACAAGGCTTCCCAAAGCTGCACTGCAGCACTACATATTTGAAGCTCTGCACATGTTTGAAAACCCCTCTTGAAAATGCCGATAACATTCAAACAAATAGCTGGCTGTTTTAGCAGAGAATAACATTCCTTACTCCCCACATTTTCTCCTAAACCTCAGCTGTCAACACCACTGAGATCCCACCGTCAGATACCAGGGCCGTGCCTGCCTTCCCCTCACCCACCCGCCACTTAAAATACTTTGCTTCCTTTTAATCAGAATAAGCTCCGATTATCTCCCTTCAAACCGAGATTGTTGTTTTTATAGCGTTAACAGTCTGAGACCCAGCATGACAAACGCCGCTGTCTGTGTTGCTGCTTCGTGGCCTGGGAAGGCGGCTCTGCCTCCCAGGTTACGCGGAACCTACATGATGAACACCCGAAGCCGTGACTAGAGCCATCTCATCCGCAGTGGGGGGAATGCTCTGTCGCTTGGGGAGCTCAGTGTGCCACAAAACTTACAGAAGAGCAGAGCTTCTGCCCAGCAGTGAGTCCGTGCTGGGCGTTTACGGGAGAAGCGAGCAGACACGCCAAAGCCAGAACTCTGCCTCATGCTCATTCTAAGTGGAGGGAAGTAAGGTATTACCTCACCAACTCTGAGGCGCACAGGTAAATATCTGCATAACCAAAACAGATTTAGAAACAGAGAAAATGAGAACAGTTGCCCTTACGTAACAGTCCGCGATCAATCGGGATTCATTAAGCTGCTACTAAGTGGTCTCTGAACAGCAAACTGAGAGATACAGGAGAAGAGTCTGCCCCAGCCCTCTACTAAAAACCTTTCTCTCAAATTATTTTAGAAGGACCAAAGCTCCTATTACCTGCATAATCTGATTATAGAAGAGCATAAGAACAGTCACTCTCGGCTGGCGGCGCCATGGTCCATGAGATACCGGAGGACATGGGAGGGGCCCTGAGGACGGGCCATTTGGCTAATCGCTGAGCACGCAGGTGCACCCCTGACTCAGTGATGGAGTTTTTGTGTCACCTCCCCGGAGAAGGCTTTCTCTTTGTTCAAAGGAGTGGTTTCCTCATTTTCAGTCTACCTGAAATTTATCTATTTGGGGACACATGGGCCCTCCAACACCATTTAAGAATAAAAAGATTTCAAGAATAAGTTGTGTGCTCTGTACACCACTCTCCACCCTCTCTGGGCTGTGCCAAGTCCCCTGGCTTTGCGGGTCCCTCAGCCCAGCTCACACATCAGCGCCTCCCTCTGACCCTTCCCTCCTTCGGGTCCCCTGGGAACAAGACTGGCACGAAATGGAATCTTTTGATAACTCGTCAGCACAATCCATGTGTACACTGATTCAATGCGAACTAGAAAAAGAAAGTTCCGCCTGTATCAGGAAAACCACTAGATGTGTAATAGATCATCTCGGTAAAGCTGTAGGCCAAAGGACCGAGATTAACAGAGCTATTCTTTCCTACTGTGTGTCACTGCAACAAGCACCCACAGCATAAGGTTACGTCCTCCGAAGCTGCATCCTGGAGGTGACTTGTTAGTACAAGGCTTGGACTGTAGTTTCCCACTGAAATTAGTGGTTTTCAAGATTTTTGTCATATAATTAATAACTTCATTCAAAGATCACACATCTTTACTCCAAATAAAGCATTCGACCACGTAGTCAGCATCTCACTGGCCTCATGACCAACATGTGACAGTTAAGCAGAAGGATGAGAAATTGCCTATCACATCTTTACTTTCGAAATACTTTGTATCTGTTGCTAATTATCTTTCCACAGTTGCATATGAAAAGATGCATCCACGTCTTTGAAATTTATTTCATAAAAATATGTGTATATAAATCCATGCCCAGAGATACATACTTTTTGCATATCCCTTAATTGCAAAACGAAATGATTGGCTCTAACCTATCATACAATGGTCCTTAAATAAGAGATTCTACTATCTCAGGGCAATTATTTCACATCTACAGGTTAAATTATTTGGTTATTTCACTTAAACTTACAAATATGAAAAGATAACCAAACAATGATCTGACAAATTGTATCACGTTCTCCACACTGAGGCTCCAACATTCCTCCTGATCTACGCAGAGAATGTCTGACTCAGCTGATGGCAGCTAGAAAGCCTCGACTCTTCCTGTATTCGTGTCAAACCATCACTAAACATTTACCAGGCACTTCCTACAGGCCTAGCATTGGCCCAGTTATCACATTATAAAGCTCAGAAGAGTTGACCTCAGCTTCTCACCATGTTAATGACAGCGTGAATCGACCCATTGCATCTGTTCAGTTCTATCAGTCACCTTATAAGTACCGTTTTAAAAAATAATAAAAATCTTGAACCAACTGACAGCATTCAGTAGAGTTGTAAGAACAACAGTGGCCCAACCAGTAGGTGAAGCAAAGAGCATGCAAAGGAGATGGAACTCAAAAGCAAAAACAGACTGAAATCTGAAATAAACAGGCTTAAACCTATGTCCGACTCCCTCTTGCTTATCAAGCCTGTATTACCTGGAAAGCCCTCCAGGGGCTTCCTGCTTTTTAGTCTCCTTTCAATACTTCAGTTTCAGAGTTTTATGAATTTATGTAAAATATTCAATCTCAGGAGAAAACATACCACTGCATATATATGCTTAGATTTGCAGATGTTGTAATTTGCTTCTATTTGGTTTGATATTCTTGGGAAGAGACAGGATGAGGTCATTGTAAAACTTTATCAGTAGAAATATGAAATTCAGTTAGATTTCTGCTCTTGAACGTGGGCTATCTCTGAGTTCATTTACCTGTGTTATCTTCATCTGGGGGCAGGTGGAGACAGAAAGAAAGAATGTGGCAACCTTGAAATTCAAAGCTCTATTTATCTCAAGAACAGTAAAGTCAGAGTTCCTTCAAGGTCCAGAAATTATTTCAGTGTTCTAAAAAAATTACTGGAAGTACAGAAAGCTCATCCTTACAAAAATTATTATACCTTTAGTTTGCTTCCTGCAAAAAGGTCAGAGGGCCTAGATCCAATTAAGGGTAAAAATCTACTTCAGTCCATGACATAATTTAGTAGTGACTACACTTTATTATTCTTATAGTCTCTCTGAGACAAAAGCTACTACCGTGCTATGTTATCTAAGCCCATTTGTAGAGACTTACTACATGCACTGAATCCTATACATAAAACAACGACAAAATTCTACAGGTTGTCTTATAATGAAATTTTGTCATGACAAACAAACTGCTAAGAACCACATTCCTGATCTACAAGACAAAGAAGGGAAACGGATGGGTCCCTCAGTCTCTACCGTAACTGAGTAATGAAAATGAAATACTTTGCAACAGAGGAGAAAAGAGGACGCCATGCAAATACCCTTCCCGCTCTGTGCTCTGAGGGCAGCCTTCCGCGTGTCTTTGCTGTCTGTAGCTTAGGAGCTGAAGTGGGTCTTCCCGCCTGGAATGGCTGGAATTCTTGAAGTGGCGAGAGGCCAGTTAAGTCAGGATGGCAGAAGAGAAAAACTGCAAAACTCGGCAACAATCAGCGGGCTCTGTGGCCCCTTCCAGCTAACAAAGTGAACAGCTATGAAGAATTCCTACGGAGGAGGAGGCATTCTCTGATGCAAACAAAGCACTTTTGCTATGGACCATCCGAGACAGACTGCTGACCACGACAGAGGGGCGGTGCACAACATGAGACCCTCCTCTGCCCTGGGCCTGGGGGGATGGGGCAACACCTGAACTGCAGGTCAGGGGAGCTGCCTGAACAAAGCCCCACAGCTGAAAGGCGCTCTGTGGGCCACGGCAGAAACCTGCACACGGGGCCCTGGAAGAACGTCACCCGTCCTCACAGCCTGGCTGCTTTCTCATCACAATGTGCACGGGATGGTTGTTTACACATGAGACGAGACCGACAGCCATGATGAAGAGCTTCACGGGTTTCTCTGTGTGTGCTCTCAGCCAAAAGGGCCTCCTTGAACTCAGCATCACCAGCATGGCCCAATGACAAAGCCACTCCATAGCCTCTGACTCCGCAGACTGACTCCACAGACTGGCAGGTGGCCGCAGCCCACCCAGCCCATCCATGTGAGCCCCACCCTATGGGCCCCTCAACTCCCTCTCTCCATCCACATCCATCCTCCGCCCTGCTCCCTGCCACTGACCCCCGCCCCGAACTCCCCAGCACTACTGCTGGGGCCACCCTGTCCACTCTGATGTGTCCTTACTGCCCTGGACAGCCCGCTCTGGTCTCCGTGACAAGACTCCATGTCTGTCTTCATCCTATCTCCATAGTTTGGGGCACAGAGTGGACAGTAAGCAAGACTCCACAACACCAGAGTCAAAGTTCAAAATCTTTCATCCTGAGGGCCACAGGATCATGTATTTGAGACAGAAATCAGTTCAGCTATATATTACTGCAAAGTTCACTCGTAACCCCTGAATTCGAGGACAAACAACAGAGCCGGGCAGTCAGGCAGACACAAAAGTGCAGAGGATGGCTGAGCCCCGTGGTGGCGCCTCTCTGGGTCTCCCCTGCAAACCTAAGAAAACACCAACAAAACACCATAAACGTGAAGTGAACAAATTCCTCTTTCGCATCCTGGGCCATTCTTTCTTCTCTCCTTCCCCTCTGACTTCACTCAGAAAAGACAACCCAATTGGCGATCACTCGTCACCTCCCATCCCACAGAGAAAGGACAAGCCATCTGGCCGTTGCTGTCAGAAGCTTTACAAACCAACACCCGTGTCCTAAAAGGCCAGAGAAAAAGGATAAAGCAAAAAGGAAGCTGAACCCTGACTTGGGGTCCTGTTCCAGGAGACGTTCTCACATAACGGGGAGACTAAGCTTCTCCTCTTTCATCCTCGTTCGTCTTTCGTCCCAGTAACTGGTCTGCTAGCTGCTTGCGAATGGAGCGAACTAACATTAGGTTCCTACCACGTGCCAGGAACTAGCCCAAGCTCTATCCCTACAAATGCAAACAAAGGGGTTGGGGAATGGCAGGTAGAGCTGGCAGGTCACACAGCTTGGCAGGATTCTGAAGTGTAGGGACTGTGAAACGTAGTAGCAGACCTAGCCCAGTACAGACTTAGAACACTAATTAATACTCACTGAATGACTGAGTCAATAAATGTCACATAATATAATAAAGGGCTTATTTATCTTCCTATACTCTGAAAAACACGGGCCTTTATTCCACCACAACAGGGGAGGGGATCGGGGGGACCAGATATTAGCACTTTGAGGCTTTGCTGTGGTAAAGACACGGCCTCTGAGTGGCCTCTGGGTGGACGCAGTTAACATGCAGGCGCCTTTCCATGACGTCCGCATCATGGACACCACCGCCACACACATGCTCCTGATCGATCTTATCCTTTAGGATTTTAAACCTCAGGACAGAGAGAAACCCACATGGACATCGCATGCTCACTCACGTCCCTGCCCTCCTACTTCCAAGACCACCATGTTCTGCCAATTCTACTTCTAAAATATGCCTTGACGCAGGCCCACCCCGCACCCTCCGTCCTCTAAGCCACTCAGCGTCTCACAAATGAGTTCATCTCTCCTCACTTACTGTTGACCACTGCACCCCCATTGCCTGGCACAATTGCTGGCACATAGTAGGTGCTCACTAAACAGTGTCCAAATGAGCGGCTAAATGAATGAAGGTACCTCCCAGTCCTAATGCTTCTCCTTGTCGCTCCACCCCAAACGCCGAGAATCGTCTTCCTAAGCGCCCATCCGCTTTGAGAACCGAGCGGTGAGAAACACTCTTCTCTGGGAAAGAGGAGACACTATTTAATCTCAAAATATATGTTCAGCAAGAGGAATATTTTTATAAAAATAAAGGATAACCTGAAAGAATGTACAATGGAAGCTGTAATTTCAACCATGGCATTTACCGTGTGTGTTTGAAGCAGCGGCGGTATATATTATTCTGCATTAGCCGCCATGGTAAATAGTGTTTAGGATTCGGATACATCAATTACAGTGTCCTGGATGCTCAGATGTCTCTTCCTGTCCCACGTTTTACACTGTTCCTCTCAGAGTTCAAATCAAACCTCCAAAAAGATATTTGTGTTAACTGTAAACTCATGCTGGCCATTATTAATTCTAACATTCTTGTGAAAACAAGGAAAACCACATTTGCCTTGATAAAAAATACTCATCCTACTAAATGACATATGTTTTTAGTATCTGTCTGGATAAAATTAATACCAGTAAGGTTAGAGGGCAAAGAAAATGTAAGTTTTAAACATATTCTGTACTAGTTTGTCACTGAGAGTGAAAACCCACCAGCAATCCAGTCCTCCGCACATAATGTGGCTCTTGCATCTATTTCTCTAGTGAAATGAGTCGCTAACATTTTAGTGTAAGTTACTCTTAATAAATTGCTTTTCTGCAGGTTGCAGGGAGGAATAACAGAGAAACAGTGAGGCAGGTGGGCAAAGGCATCTGCGCTGCCCGGGAGCCTGTGCGTGAAGCTGCTTCTCCTCCTAGGAAACCAAGCTTTGGGAGGGAAGACAGTCTTTCAACCGCAAGGGCTGATGAGCATGAATACTGGAAAAAACATATTGAATACAGCCTTCGAATCTCTTATCCACAGTTTGCAACATTAAACAAATTTTAGTGAGCCCAGAATACCAGCATCCATAATTCCAGATTCATTTTTAAAATAATGAACTAATACCTAGGAACCTGCACCTTGGCGCCATCTGGTGCCTGCCCAGAGAAAGACGGCGCCGTCGAGCAGAGCACCGGTTCCCTTTGTTAGTGGAAGTGAGGAGCACTAGAAAACACAAGTTGTCTTTCACCATGTTAAACCCCGCAGTACTACTGAAAACAAATACAGTCTGAAAATACTCGGAAATTATTCAGTTTCTCCAACTATCATCTTATTTTGAGAGGGGAACACATTAAGTTCTGCTAGTATCAACCTTGAGTCTTACAACATATTAACTTCTACTAACTCTTTCTATGAGCACACATTTTTTAAATGATAAAAACATTTTCCAAGTGGAGATGCCAGGGAACTTTCTTTGTCACAGGCGTGTATAGCACGAATAAGAGCTTTTTCAAACACTTCTGAGGCAACAAGATTCTATTCTTCCTAAAAGACATATTTAAAGATATATGTCTAAAACTGATTTGAAAATTGAAAAGCTGAAAATTAAAAATTTTGATTATTCAAAATGCTTAGGAAAATAAAACTGCAAAGATCCAAGAGTAGCATCTACTTTTACAGCCCAAAATGTAAGCATCCTTTCAGAGCTGTTTCCACCTGCAAAGGAGCGTGAGCTAAAAGCCTTCCCCTGCAAGCTCCCCCCACAGCCATCCGGCTCGCTCGGCCTTGGCTGGATACGTCCGTCTGACCACTCGCAACCGCGCTGACACCATTAGTAGGGATGAGTCACTGCATTTGCAGAGTCACGGCCAAACATAGAGGGTTTATTTTTCTTGTTTTGTTCTTGTTTCTAATTTCTCCCTGACTGTAATCTATCCTACAAACAGCTGCCAAGTTAACGTTCCTCTGAGCATCGTTCGGCGTGTGTGGCAACGTCCACTCACCACCTCGTTTCGCCACCTCTCTCGACAGTCCACCCAACACCCTCTACACAAGCCCAGTGTTTAGCCAGGCTGGCACGGAAGGTGGGTTCCAAATAGATTGTAAACATTCTCGCCTGGTATTCTTCCTTTCTAGAGCATTCTCTCCCCTTCTCTTGTAACCTCATGCCTCAGGCTCCCGTTCAAGTCAGGCTTCCACGAATGTTCCTACGACGTCTCCACGTTGCGTCTCTCCTGTTCCTGAATGTGGGCAGTGGCTGTCAGTGCCGTTCACTTGGGAATTTCTGTAGAGAGTTTATATTTTTACTTTTATTTATGAACTACACATCATTTTCCCAACTGGATTATGAGATTGCTGGATATAGGAGCTATTTTGCAGATTTCCACACAAAATGTTTTACACAGTGTCCAATGCCGCTACCTATTATAAAACTTATTGATGGCTGCTACGTAATCACTGTGTCCTAAGTGGTTTATCTAAAAACTCTACAGACATTATTATTCCCTTCATTTTAAAGATGAGGAAACTGAGCGCAAAAAGGTAAAGCCGCTCAGCTAGACCGCGATGGAGCTGGAATGCCGACCCAGATCCCTCTGCCGCACAGCCTACGCCCTCCACCGTCACGCTGCGCTGCACCTCGGGTGGGCTCGAGCGTAGAGGAGCCGTGGCAGAAGCTGGTTTGCTCGCATGTTAACTTAGGAGTCAGAGAGCAGTCAATGCTAACGAACAGCTCAAGTCCTCCAACCTCTGACCATAGCAACGAGCGCACCACACAGGCCTGTCCATGCAGAGCGGAGCCCAGGGCGAGAGCGGGGAGCACAACATGGGTCCGAGTCTCACTCCACCACTGACCACGTGTCTGGCCTCGGGCAGCTGACTTAACCTCTCTGAACTTTGGTTTTCTATTCCTAAAATGGAGCTAACAGTATACACTTTGCGGGGCCCCATGAGAGTTAGACGAAATGTACGGAAGCAATGCAGCTAAGGCATCCATCCATCTATCAGTCTGCACGGCAGGCCAGGGTCTTCACTGACCTGAGTCCGAGCCGGACCACAGCCCTAACTCTCCAGCACGGCTGCAGGCACGCCCAGCACGCCTCGCTCGCCCTTTGGGCTGAGTGCTGTCTCTTCACCACCCTTAGAGCCACTTGGTGCCCCGGGAAAAACAGACTCAACTCCTACAGGATGTTGCATGGCCTTTCCTATTTCCGTAGCTCCATACACGTGACGTGTCTTTCCAGAATGCCTGTCCGCCAGGCGGATTCCAACCCATCCGGGGAGACTCGGCCCAAAGCCAGCCCCTCCCAGATGCCTCCCAGAACCCCCTCCCCATGCCTGGCAGCTCCACCCTCCACGCTGATCTCACCTCATATCTGATCGGCCCTATCACGTGTCCCTAACTTTAGGCTGCAGGCTCTGAGGGCAGGGTTCACATGCTCTGCCTGGAACACGGTGCTCAGTAAACACTGATGGAATGGATGCATGGGTGGACGAGGAAGTGAGAGAGACGGGAAAGAAAACGAGACGCAATGGAGAACAGGAGAGAGACAGGCAAGAGAGAAGAACAGGAAGGGAAGGGCAGGAAGCCTAGGGGTCTGTGGACGGGGAGGTAGGCATGCCACCTCCCACGCCTTCCTCCCCCCACAGGCCCACTCAGGCACCCCACTGCCTGGTGCCCCCAGGGCCCCACCGCCACCCTACCCAGGTGGAGAGAGCCCAGCACCCGCCATCTTTCTTCACAGGAATCGCTGCTGTGTACCTCGCTCTTCATGCCTCCCTGTTCTACTAGGTAAGGCAGGGAAAGGGGAAATGACATTCGAACCCATAATAAATTTGGGAGCACCAAAAACCCATGCCAGGCTCCACTATGCTACGGCCCCTCCGTCTCCTCCGAGCACCCCACCTGCAGCTCCTGGTGAGCCTGGGGCAGGCAAGAGTGACCACGCTGCTTCCGGCAGGGCTGCGTCTGTCTCCACACATCCTGCTCTGGGGAAAAGCGTAGACAGGGAAAGAGTTAATGTGGGCACTATGGAAAGAGTTTCAGAAAATCACAGTGAAAGATTGCCACCTTCTAGCAGCCTGACGGTCACCTCGCCTTTAGCTGTGGGACTAGCACCCACGCTTCTCTGTGGTCAGCAAAACTCCAGCCAGCAGCCTGCTCACAGCCCAGCAGGGCTCCCAGCTCTCCCAGGTCCTAAGAACACCGTGGGGAAGGGCCAGAGGCTCCCAGACTGGAAACTCTGTCCCTGACCTTGAGTGTTGCCCACCTTTGTGAATTGGACTTCACCCATCCTTTGAAGAATCTTCAGCTCTGAGGTTTCAGGAGCAAAACAAGGGTGCCCCTCTCACCACTTCTGTTCAACTCATTACTGGACATCCCAGCCAGAGCAATTAGGCAAGAGAAAGAAGGAAAAGGCATCCAAATCAGAAAGGAGGAAGTAAAGTTGCCCTTGTTTGCAGATGACATAATCTCACATGTAGGAAACTCTAAAAACTCCACCAAAACACCATTAGAACTAACAAATTCAGTGAAGTTGTAAGATACAAATGAACATACAAAATCAGGAATGCTTTCTATATACTAATAGGAAACTATCTGAAAAAGAGATCAAGAAAAAAATCTGATTTATAATAGCTATAAAAAACATAAAATAGTTAGAAATAAGTTTAACCAAAGAGGTGTAAGATCTCTACACTGAAAACCATAAAACACTGATGGAAGAAACTAACGAAGACACAAAACAATGGAAAGATCATCTATGTCCATGGCTTGGAAGAATTAGTATCATTAAAATGTCCATATGACCCAAAGTGATCTATAGACTCAATGCAAGCCCTTTCAAAATACCAATGGCAATCTTCAAAGAAATAGGAAAAAAACCTAAAATTTGTATGAAACCACAGAAGACCATAAGGAGCCAAAGCAATCATGGTTCTTGAGCATAAAAAACAAAGCTGGAGGCATCACACTGCTTGACTTCAAAATATACTACAAAGCTAAAGTAACCAAAACAGCATGGTACTGGCATAAAAAATAGATATGGAGACCAGTGGAACAGAATAGGAAGTCCAGAAATAAATGCACACATTTACAGTCAGTTGAGTTTTGACAAAAGTTCCAAGAACACACAATGGGGAAAGGACAGTCTCTTCCATAAATGGTGCTGGGAAAACTGGATGTTCCTATGTAAAGGAATGAAATTAGGCCCTTATCTCACACCAGATACAAAAATCAACTGAAAAATGGATTAAAGACTTAAATGTAAGACCCAAAACTATGAAATTACTAGAAGAAAACATAAGAGGAAAGAAAGCTCTATAACATCAGTCTGGGCAATGATTATTTGTATATGACTCAAAACCACAGGCAACAAAAGCAAAACTAGACAAATGGGATTGCAGCAAACTAAAAAGCTTCTGCACAGCAACCATAACAGAGTAAACAATCTAAAAAGTAGGAGAAAATATTTGCAAACTTACAGCTAATAGGGGATTAATATCAAAAATATAAAAAGAATTCAAACAACTCAATAGAAGAGAACAAATAACCCAATTTAAAAACGGGCAAAAGACCTGAACAAGCACTTCTCAAAAGACACACAAATGGCCAACAGGTATATGAAAAAAAATGCTCACAACATTGAAAATAGAACTACCATGTGATCCAGCAATCCCACTACTGGGTGTGTATACACACACACACATGCACACCAGAAATTAAACCAGGGTGCTGAAGAGATGTCTGCACCCCCATGCTCACTGCAGCACTGCTCACAATAGCCAACATTTAGAATCAATCAAGTCCCCATTGGCTGACAAATGGGTAAAGAAAAGGTGGTACATACACACAAGGGAATACTATTTAGCCATAAAAAATAATGAAATCTCATCATTTGTGACAACAAAGATGAACCTGGACATCATGTTAAGTGAAATAAGCCAGGCACAGAAAGACAAATACCACATGATCTCACTTACATATGGAATCTAGAAAAGTTGATCCCATGGAAGCAGAGAGTAGATGATGGTTACCACAGGGAGGGTAAGCAAGGGGAAGGGGAGGATGGGAAGACACTGGTCACAGAGTATAAAATTAGTTAGACAGGAAGAACAAGTGCAAGAAATCTATTGCACAGCTCAGTGACTACAGTTAATTATGATGTGTTATATTCTTTAAAAGTCCTTTAAAAATTATGAATCAACCTGGAAATTGATCTTTGGATCCCAATCTGTCCAATTCCAAGTCTTGACAAAAGTCTGCTATGTGAGGGAAGAGCCAGGACGACTGCAAGAACTTTCTTTGAGATGGGAGTGAGGACCCTGGAAGGGACAGAAAGTCTCATAGGTGACGACGGTGCTTAGATGACAAACACCGTAAAGGTCCTAAACTAATTTCTTCATGTCCCAATAAAGAAACTGAGGCACAGGGAGCTCAGAGGCTCACCCAGAGCACCACAGACAGCGCCTGGGTCCAGGGCTCAGTAGCTCAGGCTCTGCTGACCCCAGTGGCAGGTGCCAGGGTCAGACAGCCGTGGGCACTGCCTCCCCAAGGGCAGGATCCCTGGGCCAGACTTCTCTGCTGCCCTGAGGTTGGTTCCTCTCATCCGCTGGTGGGTAACTAGCTCATCCATCCCGCTAGTTACCCGCCAGCCTCATGGCTGCAGGCCGACCATGACCCTGTGCACCCCGCATCCACAGCGTCCCCTGCCCAGCCCCGGCCTGGGCTGCCTCCTGCTCTTGCCACCACCTGAGACTCCTGGCTTCCTGGGAGGCGGGATCTGAGCACCACCCAAGCAGCGGGCCTCCCAGTTCATGCCCACAGAGGCCCCTGCTCTCCCTCCACCAAGCAGCTAGTGTGTGACTGTGTCGTTATCTGTGTGACTCTGTCAGAGGCCTTTCTCCTCACAAGGTTGTCGATTCTGTGAGAACACAAACTGCGCCTATCTTGCTCCTGCGCTCACTGCCACCAGCACAGAGCCTGGCGTCCAAAAGTGTGCTGTCACCACCCTGAGCCCAGAGTGTGGGTTAAACAATCACTACAGAGTCCTTCCAGCCAGAAGATCTCAGGGCAGGGGGTGGTGGTGATGGGTGTGTGTATGTATGTGTGTGTGTGTGTGTGTGTGTGTGTGTGTGTGTGTGTGTGTGTGTGTGTGTGTGTTGGACGGGGTTGGGGGGCAGAGATGTAAAAGAGACAGAGACACCTGTGTAGCTTGAAAAGCTGCATCCACAGTTCTTACTTATTTTGATATTCAAATTTGTATGTAGTTCTTACAGATGCTCAATATCATTCCTCATTAGGGAAATGCAAATTAAAACGATAATGAGACAGCACTTCGCACCCACAAGAACGGCTATAATCAAACAATGGGATTGGTGACTCTAGACAACCAAAAAGCAAAGGGAATGACAAGTGCCGTGAGGACATGGAGAATCTGAGTCCTCGCACGCCGCGGTGGGAAGGTAAACGGTGCGGCTGCCGTGGACAGTACTGCGCTGGCTCCTCAAGGGTTAAGCACAGATACCAGATGGCCAGCAGTTCCACCGCTAGGTACGTCTACAAAGGAACCGAAAACAGCTGCTCAAACAAAAGCTGCACACAGATGTGTACAGCAGCATTATCAGTAAGACTCAAACGGTGGAAACAGTCCACACGTCCGTGGAAGGATAAACGGATAGACGAAATGTGGTATGTCCACGTGGTGGAACACTGCACAGCCGTAAGAAGGAAAGAGGTGCTGATGTGGGCTGGGTGCACTTCAATGAGTCCTGAAAATGTTACGCTGAGTGAGAGGAGCCGGACATACAAGTCACATATTGTGTGATCCATTTCTATAAAATATGAAGAGCGTGTGACTTACCAGTACAGAAAATAGATTAGTGGCTTCCAGGGGCTGGGAGGGGGTGGGGAGTGACTGTCTCATGGGTAGGGGCTTCCTTTTACGGCAATGAAAAGTTTGGACTAGAGGTGGTGGCTGTACACAGCCTGACTGTACTAAATGCCACTGAATTGTTCATGTAAAAATGTTTATTATTAATTAATTACTAAATGTTTAATTATTACTATATTATGTGTATATCATCTCAATAAAAAGTTGAAAAAACTATAGTTAGCTTGAAATGTATTAGGATTAAAGATAATTGATACCCTTTCTAACAACTTTGATTTTGGAATTAAGACATTTAATCGAATTAAGAGTGCCCAGCAGCAGGTCAGCTCCCAAAAGAGCCCTTCAGAATACACCAGAGCCAGCCCCTTCCTGATGAAAATCACATCCATATTAGTCACCCCTAGAATGTTAGTTCTGAACAAACATGGGGAAACCTGGTCACACGTGCCAGGTATTCTACAAATCACGCACCTGGCGCAGAAACACAACCTTGTGCTCCTGTGCCAAAAAAACTCCGTGAGTGCGCCACCCTACCCTGGGTGGACAGCAGCCCTCACGGGGTGAAGACTTTTGAGACCCGCAGAGCAGCAAACTCTCCCATAACAAACAGAGGGGCAACATATTCTCCTTTGGGGAAATAAACCGATAGGTGCCGTTACCAAGATGAGTCGGCTGCACCCCGCTGCTCCCCGAGAACGTGGGGTGCTGGGGGGATCTGGCATTGCACTGGTCTCCACTCCACTCACTCCCGTCACCAGAGCCCACCACAAGCCAAACCCCAAGGAAAAGCATTGCTCTTCGACTTTCTTATGGAAGGTGACTCGATTTCTTTCAACTGGACACACTGTTTCTTCTACAAAGAGACTCTGCCCAGATGACGGGCTGCAGGCGTCACCTGCATTCTGGGCTGGGTGCTGACTCAGACCCACTTAGACACGGTCTGCATTTGCCCTTGTCATGGAACTTCACACGTTTGCCACATTGGCTCTGCCTTTTCCTATTCTACTGCCTGTGCTTTTCCACGGTCTAAGGGCAACAATCAGCCTAAGCCTCAGGCAGTAAGTCACACTGAAACTGATACCACTAATACAACCCTCCAGACAGTCCTACAGAGCAGGTCACTAGTGGTAGCCAGGCAAATGGGGTGTACTGAACATCCACTGAGAGTGATCAGAGGCATCAGTGTATGTAATTCTATGGAACATAATTAATACCTGCCATTGTGACTATTACATTGCTTTACTCAATAGTTATGAAAAGAGGAAAAAAACAAAGTTTTATAAATTAAGTCAATTATCATTTCAATATTTAAAGGAAAATCATAGTAAAATATTTCATAATTGTTCTATAATTCACTCCATAATTTATTGATCTATAATTATTTTTAAGAGAAACAGGCCTGCATCATTAGCACTGTAGCAGCAGTAACATTTTCCCTGAAGCAAAGATTTAGCAACATCACCCGAGATTAAGCAATGGTGTGCAGCCATCACTGACAGCATTTTAAATGACACTGCATAGGCATAGTGGCTGGTCTATTTAAAAGAAAAGGAAAGAGAGAGAGAAAGAGAAGGAGACGAAGACAGAGGAGACAGGACAAGGGACGAGGGGGACAGTGGTCTGAGACACCTATTAAGTCACGGAAGCATGTAGTCAGATATTGCGCACGTTCAAAGCCACAGTCATGCGTGTGCGATGTGTGTGTGTGTGTTTGGTGTCTAGGGGATGTCATTCTGAACATTGCCAGAGACAGAGAACTGCTCAAAAGGGAAATCCCAAGCCCAAAGTAACAGCCAACAAACCCTGTTCCAGGACACAAGGGGCTCCAAGAAGGGTCCGGAGGAGTTCTTACCCAGTGACATGTCACAATCGGCCTCTGGCCTGGCCAACATTTGATGCTGCCCCTTTCTCTGGTGGGGCAGGGCTCAGTGATGGACTTGAGGCCCGCCTCCCTGGGGGTCTCTCCTCCTGGTGGACTGGACAAGTCCCCCCACTCCCAAACTGGCCCCTCCATCTTTAGCTGCCAGGAAGCTGAAGACCATCAACAAAGCTAAAATGCAGTTCTTTGGAAACCGATAACAGACAAACTTCTGGAGAAACTGATACAGAAAAAAGACAGAACATACAACTAAGAAATATTAGTCATGAATAAGGAGACGTAATGCCAGATATAATTCTTAAAATAATTTAGTGCACATATAAGAATAACATCTATTGGATGTTGGGCAGGAGGGGGGAGGGGGGAGGAGGGGACGGGTATATGCATACACAAAGAGTACAATGCGCACCACCCGAAGAATGGACATATTTGAAACTCGGACTTAGGGGGAGAGGGGGGGCAAGGGCAACATACGTAACCTAAACATCTGTACCCCCATAATATGCTGAAATAAAAAAAAATAATAATAATTTAGTGCCAAAAATGTGAACACTTGGAAAAGTTAGTAATTTTTTATAATATAACTTATTATAAAATAATAAGCTATTATAAAAATAAGCTCAAAAATGAATAGAATTCCTGAACGATCTTTTTGCTATTAAAGAAACCAAAGCCATAGTTAAGGATTTTCCTAGGAATAAAACACAAAACAAGATGGTTTTTACAAATGAATTCAAACAAATTGCCAAGAAATAGATTATTCCAATCTTATATGATCTTATTATTCTAGAGCAGCAGTCCCCAACCTTTTTGGCACCGGGGACCAGTTTCATGGAAGACAATTTTTCCATGCCCTCAGGCGCTGGGGGGACGGCAGAGCTCAGGCGGTGATGCGAGCGATGGGGAGCAGCTGTAAGTACAGATCAAGCTCCATCTGCTCACCTGCCACGCACCTCCTGCAGTGCAGCCCGGTTCCTAAGAGGCCACACACTGGTACCAGTCTGCAGCCTGGAGGTTGGGGACCTCAGTTCTAGAGAATGGACGAGGAACACTCTCTCTTATTCCATGAGGCCAGTGGAACTTGACATCAAATTTACACAGACCAACCTCACTCATGAACGTACATACATGCTCAAATCCCAAAGTACTAGTAAATCAGACCCAACATGAATAATAAAATATAATACACCAGGGCCATGTTTATTTCAGAAATGCAAGAGTGTTTTCATATTGAAAACCCATAAACTTCATTCGCCATATCACCAGATTGAAGAATAATATTGAATGACTATCTCAGTAGTTAGAGAAAACACATTTGATGTAATAAAACATCATCCAAGCTGGGACTAGGAGACTTTTTTAATCGGGAACGAGCATGTATAAAACAGATGCCATGAACACCATTCTTCATGGGAAAACCCTGGAAGCAACGCTCCCTTCAAATCAGGTAAAGACCTGGATGGCCCATCACTGCTTTCGTTCACTACCGCCCTGGAGCTCAGAGCCAGCCCAGTAAGGACGTGAAATGCATTAAAGTCATACCAATCAAAAAGGAAGAAGGAAAGCTGCTATTAAGGGCAGACAATATAACTGGGTACACAGGAAATCCAATAAACATATGAAAAGACATTCAATCTTGCAAGTGATCAGCTCCATGTAAACTCAGAACACAGCGAGACACCGTTCTATGCCCACTGTATTAGCAAAAGTTAAGAATTCTGACAATACTGAAATTTGGAGAGCATGTGGACCAGAGGGTCACAGAGAGGAACCTGCACAACCTCGCCGGAAGGTGATTTCCTGTGATGTTGTGAAGGTGGGCGTCGCCCTGTGACCCAGCAACCCCACCTCTAGGACGTCCCAGAGAAAGCCCTGTGCCTGCACCTGCAGAAAAGGCATAAAGATGCTAACAGCAGAGCCGTCGGCAGCAGCAGAAGAAATGACTTCAATGTCCTCAGCTGGGGACTGGGTGAGCTGTGGCTCATCGCACAGAGGAAGGTCACGCAGCCATGGAAACGAGCAGACCCAGCTGTGTCACTGACAACTAGGTCCCATCAGTACCCAAGACCTGCAAGAGTGGAAGCGGGCAAAGCTGCAGGTGGAAAACCAGGTGGTGCGAGAGAAGCTGAGAGCTCAGACTCGAGTGCTGGCCAGAGGCTGGCAGAGTTGGGGGTGACTTGGGGCCACGTGGAAAAGGCTTGGTGACACGTTCACTATGGGACGTGTTGCTGTGAGCCCTGGGTTTCACTGGCGATGCCATCTCTGAGACAGGAACAGGAGGCATGAGGTCAACCCAGATGGAGGGGTGAGGAGAGACCCAAAGGAAACGAGTGGAGACCGTGCCTACATGAGAGACTCTCACACGGCAAGGAGACATGCGTGCAAAGGCCCCGAGGCAAGAGTCCGTGTGGTGTGACTGGGGAGCTCCCAGAAGCCCAGAGTGACAGGAGGAGAGGGAGGCAGGTGTGATGGGATAGAACCTGAAACAGGAGCATTCAATCAACAAATGTCACCGATCCTCCTCCTTGGGCTTCAAAAGTGCCCCAGCATACGAGGCATCCCTGCTTAAGAAGCACAGGGAGACTGTCCTTCAGCAACGTCAAGAGTCGCATAGTCATAACATGAACAATCACTCCCAAATGTACGTCCGCATTACTGATTTTCCCCTTTTACTTACTCGCAAATCACTATTCTGGCTCATTCAACCTTCTTCTTTCAAGCCTACAATTTCCCATTTATCAAATTTCTTCTCCAAACTAAGGTTTAAAACTAAAGAAAAAGAACAATGGTGATGAGATACAAATAGCACATTCGTGTAGTGATACTAAAATCCAAAATTAGATTTTGATCTATAAAGAACACAAAATTCACCAGCATGCCACCCCTCTTGCCTTTTCTCTGGGTCAATCTCGTTTCAAAAAGAACCATTATTACGCGAAATCACAGAATACCCATCCCATAGTGAGAAAGAGATAGATCTGGTAATTGAAGTCTGTAGGTTATCCAGAAACCTCATTCCAGTTCAATTTCAAACCTTTCTGTCATCAGTACTTTATATTCACTCTCAGGTAACAAACTTGGTTGATTTATGACCTTGGACAGTTCCTTGGCCTCTCTGAGCCTCGGTGTGCTCAGTGGTCGGTGCAGAGGCTGACAGGTGACCCCTGGGGCCCTCCCAGAACTGCCAGGCCCCCACAATCCCATGGCCTGCACCTTCCTCCCCTCCCACAGCTGCGGTGCTGCTGGAGAGACCGCAAAACTTGATCCCCAGTGGACTGACAGCAAGACATTGCTCCCTTTCAGGGAACCTTAGACCCAGAATTTATAAGTTTTCAGGCTATAATAAATCATGCCTAAGAGCGAGACGGTGCTAGCGAACAAAGTAGTGTGACTTTATTCCAGGCAAACACCCAGATAAGAGGAGGAGAGATGCTAAATGCAGAAGGTTATGAACGAGTGTCAGAGATACTTAGTTAGGAGATGACTCTGGTTGCAACAAAACAAGAAGAGACAGACCATAACAGAAAATCCCAGGCACAGGATACACGTCGAAGTTTCCAAAGTGCAACAAAAATATTTAGAATGTCACCAACTGTGACCCCTTCATTTAAAAATTACTATCAGCTCCGTTTAGTGGGTGATACTTTTTGTAGTTATACGTTTTGAATTTAATAACAAAGTGTTAGAAATTCTTTCCCCAAAATTCACAGTACAACCAACACTGCCGGAACACACGGCACCGATGAAGTGGGGGATACGTGGCAACCAATCTTCGCAATCTTGGCCGCTGGGTGGAATCACCCAGGGGTTTGTAAGTGCTGATGCCACAGTCCCCCCTCAGCGAGTCTGATTTAACAGGACTTGGGTGAAGCGTGGGCTTTGGAACATCAAGAAAAATCCCAAATGATTCTAACATGCAGCCAAAACTGAGAACCCCCGAATAGTCAAGTCAGGCAGCCAAATGGAGGAAAAGGCGTGTGGATGACCTCTGTCCCCAAGCACATGAGCAAGGAGATGTCGGCCAATTCAATTCAAAATCATTTTCTTCTTGTCCTGCAGAATTGTAAACAAAAGGAGAATAGGCTTCCAATTGATGGACTCTCAGGTCCTGCCAGGTAAGCACGTAATTATCTTTCCATTTCTTTTCTTCCGGCAAATTTTCCCGCTGCGAATGATTCAAGTATTCCTGTATTATCAATACATTCAAAACATATGGCTCTGATTGTCTGCTAGCTCTCTTAAAGGTCTCTTTGACCAACTAAGGTACATGAAAAATATGCCTAATACCAATATTTTCTAAATCATATTTTCTAAATCATTTCTAAATCATGCTGCAACGACCTTCATCTATTCAGGGAACGTCAAATCCACCAGCTCCCCGACCCCCAAACGCAGAGTTGTTTCAGCTCCATGTCGGACTCAAATCTCAACTTCGATACTCACCAGCTATGTAACCCTGAGACAAGTTATTAACCTGAGCGTTTCCCAGATTGGTAAAGTGAGGATGCTACTGTCGACTGCACAGAATTGGTGTCGGGCGTAGCAGGCGTCCACAGCGGCAGCATTCCAGTCTGTGCTGCATTTTGACAGGATGGAAGGAAAGCCCAGACTACATCAGGATACGGCACAGGACTAAAATACAGGGACTCTGTGATGGTCGGATTAATTTGAACTGATATTTTAAACTCAGAGTCTCTACTGTGCTTGAAGGAAGAAGACACATAAAATCAAAATGTGCTTTCATCCAAGATGCTCATCCAAAAAGCCTTAAAATGTAGCGCGTCCAGTTGGCAAGTTTTCTGGTCCTCCCAGACCCAGCCGTGTGCAGCCCCATGGCCCACAGAGGCTACCGTGCCCTCCGCACCCCACTTCCTACGAGTTGAGCATCTTTGTGCCTCGAACTCTCAGCTACTGAAGTGAGCAAGTGAGTGCTTCTATAAATATGTATTGTTTTGTAATCAGAGAAAATTAATAATATATATTTTTAAAAGGAAAACCCAATGGTATAGAGCTGCAGTCCCCAACCCCAGGGCTGTGGACCAGTACCGGTCCTGGTCTGTTAGGAACCGAGCCACACAGCAGGAGGTGAGTGGTGGGCCAGCGAGCAAAGCTTCATCTGAATTCACAGCCGCATGCAGGACCCTTCCCTGCACGGGTGTTCTCTACCTACAAACATAGGTGGATGGATGGATGGATGGACAGATGGATGGAGAGTTGGATAGATAGATAGAAGATAGATGGATGGGTGGGTGGATGGATGGATGGATGGAAAGATAGACAAATAGATAGAAATTGCAGAAATTAAGCACAAAACTTTGCTCTGAATAAACTTCCAGCACTCAAGTTAGAGCTGAGTTACAGTGCCCTAACTTGAAAGAAATGTAGCAGCTCCAGTGAAGATAGAGTTTTTCCTGGACCTGAACTATAGGAAGAACACTGGGCAATGTGATTCCGAACAATGCTGCCAACGGAAGTTTTGCTGAAAACGCAAACTTAAGTTACATGTGGCTGTTTCTTTTATTGGCCTTATGGGCATAATATAAAAGTGCAATTATGCACAATTACTTCTCTAAGGTCAGACTGATATGGTCCAGGTCACAGAGCCTGATACATCTTTAAAAACGGAGATAACAGGGAGTAATATAAATGTTTAGCTCTTCCCTTAAGCACACTTCACATGTCTGCATTTCAGCACCGTCTTCCTCAAGAGCTCCAGGGAAGGCTATTCACACCGAGAGGTTGGTAGCCAGGCAGAGCGAAGATAGTTTTACTGAAAAAGCAAAGGGATCTACAGAAGGGACACCTTTCTGCAGGGAGGTGAGAAGCAGGAGAAACCTTAGGCAGACACAGTATCTGTGGCTACACACGTGATTTCTTGAAGCTATAAGGTTCTGCACCATGATCCAGTTTATCTGTGTTGAGGGTGGTATCGCAAAGTCCCCATCTATAGAGCTTTAATGTCCTCCTTGTATGTATCAACAGATTACATATTCAGAACCACTGAATAAATACATTTATTTAACAAAAGTATTTGATATAATCCATCTAAATGCAAAGGAAAATCACCAGAAATGATTACTTGGGTTTGGACATAATTACAATTTACATGCTATTCTTGCCCATGATTTGCTAAATCAAGGGCCCCCGGCACCATTCCAGAGCAGAAATGCAGAGCTCTGGTCACCAGCAGGCAGAAAAAGCCCCCAGTTTGTCTAAATATGTACAAATGTTAAACTACAGATTAGAAAGAAAAGGCGCCAAGTCTTGATGTTGGTTTACACCATTTGATATAGAAATTCGATAAATTAGAAGATCATTTTTGCCCTGAGTCTCATGATGTCATTAGGATAAAACATCTAAAACAAACCATTGAAACACTTAAATTGATATTCAGATCATTCAAATTACCCAATTAATGATTTCTGTCTATCAAGTCAAAGGTTGATGGTAGATACATAAATTCTATGAATTGTCTTGAAAGATTCTTGACAGATTTTTTCTATTAGTTAAGGCAATCGGTGTTTTACAATCAAAGCTAGGAATTAGAAAGGAGCAGCTACCCAAGAGAGAAAGTGGCCCAGGATATGTGTTAAAGCAGCAGTCCCCAACATTTTTGGCACCAGGGACCAGATTCATGGAAGACAATTTTTCCATGGACTAGGGAGTGGGAAGGGATGGTCTGCGGATGACTCAAGTGCGTTACATTTATTGTGCAGTCAGACCTCTCTGCTAATGATAATCTGTGTTTGCAGCCGCTCCCCAGCGCTAGCATCACCACCTCAGCTCCACCTCCGATCATCAGGCATTGATTCTCATAAGGAGCCGCAACCTGGATCCCTCGCATGTGCAGTTTATAGCAGGGTTGGAGTTCCTATGAGAATCTAATGCTGCCGCTGATCTGACAGGAGCAGAGCTCAGGAGTGATGCCAGCAATGGGGAGCGGCTATAAATACAGACAAAGCTTCGCTGGCTCACCCACCACTCACCTCCTACTGTGTGGCCCGGTTCCTAACAGGCCACAGATGTGTACTGGTCTGCAGCCTGGGAGTTGGGGACTGCAGTGCTAAAGGACAGACAAGCCTAGGTGGCCACCTCAGCTTTGGCCCCTGGATACACTGGTGCCACGTGGCATGGGGCATCCAACACACGTCCCATTAGTGGAGTGGTTCCCTCAAATCCGCACACGGCTACTAAGAGCAAGTTGGGGGGCAGAGGGGCCACCTACCCCTCACCGCACTTCATCACCCTCTGCAGAGGAAGATTAGACGCCCAATTTTCAGAGCCTGGAAGTCTGCGATAAAGACAGTGTCTCAGAACAGGCTTCACAATTTCTGAGCAGCCCCTGAGCAGGCCCAGCACCTTGCTTTAGGTCAGAGGTTATCACCTATTTTTCTTAGTCCTGCTGTGACACCCTTACCAAACTTAAGCGGCTAGCTGGAAAAATCTCACTCTGGCCAAGATTAATAAGAAGAATATCTTGTTTTTAGTTTATAGTGTATTTTTATATGCAGAATTATTTCAAAAATATGTCATTTTATTAAGTACACCAAACAGTTCTAAATTTATACTGAACTGAAGCAGGATGCCTTCCTAGGTAACGGTCTTAGGCTATATTTTAAAACAGCAACCTTCAGTGTGCAACCGTCCCTCAATCACACAAGCACACACTTAAAAGATTTTACTCATCATACACGGATTACGCAGTGGCCTCCAGGAGAATAGAGACTTTTTCCTAAATCTTTAGAAATCAGAAAATCTTAAATGTTGCTCTAATATAGAATTTGGATCTAAAGTAGCATAAAATGTTTTCTCCTCAAACTTTCCATTTTTTCATAATTACCCTTCAATCATATTCTTAGATAATTATCAATGACATTCCTGAAAAAAGCATATTAAACCGACAAGACTAATCAGTCCCAGTGGGTTTTGACCGAGAGACTATTCACGTGCCCACCGTCTCCCCATGCCCACCCTGGGCAGGCCTGGCTGGTCTCGCTGCGTAAACCCCCTCCCCTCGGTACTCCGTCTCAGGAGTCGGCTCCACCACCCACCCGTGGCTCAGTCCACACCCAGAGGTCATCCCGGACCCCCCCCTCCGTCCACTCCCCACGACAGACCCCCGGCCTCAGCCCCTCTCAGATATGCCCGAGCTGCTCCACCTGAACTGCTCCACCCCAGCCTGAGGCTCACCCCTCCTAAGTGCCCCTGCACCTCTCCGCCCCCGACGACTGCATGGCTCTCTCCTTACCACACAGATCCAAGTTCAGCTATTGCCTCTCCGCGAGTGCCTGGCCAACTCTCCAGCGTGAGCCAGATCCTGTCTCTCTAGCACATCTCCTGTTTCCTTCACAGCACTACTCATCGTCCTCAACTGTCAACTTGCTCATCCGCTTGTCATCTGTCATCTCTCCCCAGAGCATGGGCTCTGTGAGAGCCAGGTCCCCCCTACCGAGAGCAGCGCCTGCACGTGGCAGGGGCTCCATCAGTACTTGTTAACCCGGTGCATGTATGTGGACAGTGTGTGTAAGGACTTTTGGCATCGATGGAAAGACATGGCGTGGTTTAGATATCAAGTGCCCAGTGGCCTGAACAACATGTTTCCCATGTGAGATGGAACTTTGTAAGGATCGCAGAGGTGTGGCCCCGCGGCCCTGTGGAACAAAGCGCATCAGCTCTCAGGTGCCTCGACTGGAAGAGACACGTGGCTTTTGCACACGGCCCCGTTTGCCAGAATCCAGGGACACGGCTCCAGCCCAATCACACCCTGGACAACCATACCCAGCTCGGGAATGTTCTTTTTAGATGCACACATAGCACGGCCTTAGCCCTAAGAGGATGAAAAGAGAATATTCCACTTTCGAAGGTGCACAAAAGCCTGGGGCAAACAAAGAAAGAAAAATACTGCATGGTCTCACTTCCACGTGGAATATGTTTAAGAAGAGCTCAAATACGCAGAGACAGAGACTGAAGCAAGGGTCACCATGGCTGGGAGAGGAAGTGGGGGATGTCGGTGAAAGAGTGCAGGATCACAGATATGTGGGATAAGCAAGTCTGGAGAGCTAACGGACAACGTGAGAGCTAAAGTGAATAAAGTTGTTTTGCTTAGAGATTTTTGTTAAATAAGTAGATTTTAGCTGCTCTTGTCATAAAAAGGTAACGATGTCAGAAGACAGATATGTTAACCTGCTTCACCACAGTAACCACTGCAGTAGCCACACGCATCCATGTATCTATACGCACCCCATAACGCCATGTTGTAAACCTCAAATATACAACATACAATTTATTTTTTAAAAAGACTGAGGCAATATATAGTCATACAATTAGGAACTTGGAGGCATGAGAATACTGTGTTAAAAATTTCACATGAACTACTAAAATGCTACTAAGGAGCAGCTTTATGTTAAGTGAAATTTCAGAGAACATTTTTGATACTCCCAAGAGTGCCACAACAAGGGACCAGGACTGCAACACCCATCTCTTCTCACGTTCTCCTAGCTCCTTTTCTCCACGTAGTTTCCACACACAGGTGCTTCTCCCCGATCCCTGTCTAGAGATTCATGTGGGCGTTCCAGTCCTCTCCAGCTCCTCTCGA
Source organism: Propithecus coquereli (assembly GCF_000956105.1). Lineage (NCBI taxonomy): Eukaryota > Metazoa > Chordata > Mammalia > Primates > Indriidae > Propithecus > Propithecus coquereli. The sequence continues at coordinate 1,906,202 of NW_012150163.1, forward strand.
TGGCAGTCTGGACATCTGGACTCCAATCAAAGAATCCACTCCACCCACCCAGAGCTGCACTGTCTGTATGTGCACCCAGCCTGAAGGCTGGTCTGCAGACAGGAATGTGAGCTTCAGAATTATCACAGATCCTGTGCCAAGGCAGCTTCTTTACCGGACTGATCAAACCAGGTATCTACAGCTGGTGGTTTTGGTGCCTGCCTCAGTCTGCCCTGGAGGTCATCACAGATGTGCTCCTATGTCTGAAACACGCTATAGCCCCTAGAGCATGCTTAGCCTGTGTACACAGGGCAAGCCAGAAATACAAGGAAGTCAAAGCCCCCAAGCCAGCCTCAACCAATGGATAAGAGTTGCAAATAAGAACCCCTCCTCTCAGGACCACCCGTGGTTTAAGCTGCCTGCAGCAGACACCCACTCTCAAACACAGCCTACCGCAGGGTCAGCTTCACGGGTCTGCCACCTGTGCAGCTGCCGGAGCCCACCCTTGGCTTCATGCTCCACTGCATCATCTCAGAACGCTTAATCATTTTATTCTGCACTTAGCCCTGCAAATTATGCAGCAGGTCCTTCTTGTGGGCCCTTCATGAGGCTTTCTGGGGCCCTGTCAAATAAATGACTTGCTTCCAAATCCTTGTCTGAGGTGTTGCACGTAGGGACACTCAGATTAAGACTCCAGAAAGCTCCCCCGGCCTTTCCTTGTACCCCTCCCCCATTTGCCACATCCATACTCCTTCAGTCACCATCTATCGCAACAGATCCTAACAGTGTTAAGTTCCGTCCTCCCGTCAATCAAAGCCTGGTGTCAATGAAGAGAGGTCTGCACAGTGTGTGCTGTGGGAATACAACAGAATTGGCTTCTGGACACTCCAAGAGCTCTTCTACCTCAGAACCTCTGCACCTACTGTCTTTCTGGAATGTTCTTCTACACCTCATAACCGTGTAATATAGAAACACCTCTGCTTGCACTCACACTGCTTCTGCATAAGCAAGGCTAGGATACTCACATGAGGTCTCTGGCCAGTGATTCACCACAAATTTCCTCTAAACCCAAACTCCCCAAATATGCATAAAGCAATTTTCACTCATTTCAACCATCATATGCATTCGCTTGCAAAGCACACCTCTAGTGTAAATTAAAACATACCTTTTTTTTCTGTTTTCCCTCCAGCTTTATTGAGGTATGCTTTATTTATATATATTTAAGGTGTACAATGTGATGTTTTGATATACATACACATTGTAAAATGATTAACAAAAATGACACTGAACTCAAAATTAATTTCCAAAATACTTACTGTGTGCTACTGTGCTATAATTAGGAATTTATAATTGCCCATTTGATTCTACTTAACTATAGAATCTCAGAGGATAGGACTTTTATCTTATGGACATTCTATAGTAAGAAAAAAATTCTATCAAATATCTAGTATTGGGCCATTTCCTGGGACAGTGTTCAATTATTAATTCAAGCCTGAGGAGACTACAGAAAATCTTAACAGAGGGGCACCTGGGGAAGAAAGGTTGAGACAGCTAAATTTTTTCTTTTCCTTGGGAAATGCTGCATGTCAAACACATATCCATTAAATTACAGTTAATATTAATTTAATATTTTAAATCATTGATCCTATGTGTTTGTTATGGGTTCAGCATTAGGCTAAACATTATGAAAGCACAAGATGTGCTTACGATATAACTCCAGACCTTGAATAGTTATAAATCTGCCTGGGAAAGCAATTTATTTGTACTTGAAAATGTTGGTTAGGTTAAAAATATATTTTTACATCCACACCAACATTTGTTGTTCT
>NW_012150163.1:1909081-1942496 GCF_000956105.1 Propithecus coquereli
AGAATGTACTTTCCCTGAGATACCATCACAGCTAGCTTGTTCACCGTATTCAGGCCTCTGCTCGAATGTCCTGTATCAGGGCCCTTCGCGATTGTCAGTCCCAGCCCATATTGACTCTTTTGTTACTATTTTCCACCTTCCTCCCTCCTGGTAGAAGGCAAGCTCCTGAGAGCAGAAACTGTCTGTCTCACTCTCTCCTCTCTCCTTGACATCTGGAAGATGGCCTGGCTCATAATAGGCACTCAGCAAAAACGTCTTAAATTAATGTCTAAGGAATAAATCGCATGATGCAGCTTATTTCACAATCTGATGTCGTGTGAATTAAGACATTTTCAGGAAAGATTGCAACTACCATACAAAATTGTAAGCTTCCTAGGAGCCATGAGTCCCCCTCCCAGCACCAACCTTTACCGCGAGGTACTGGTTCCCATGTATATCTCAAATAAGCACCAAGTTTTCACACAAATAAAACACATAGATATATTCACTTCATATCATAAATAGATAAATGAAGGCAACCCCAGTTAAACATATTTCGAACTCAGATCATTAATACCCACACCAGTGCTAATTTCAGATGTCCACAGAACTGAAGCAAATAACTTCCATTTATACAAGCCAGGTTGTCTAAAGATGGGTTTCTTTCTGTGCGGATTATGGAGACAAGGAACAAAACAACGGCACAGTGATCTAATGTACCTTATGTGTGTCGACTGCCACAGGATTAGAACTCACTGTTGTGTCAGGGTTTTCTCACTTGTGTGTCTGTGTGTCTGTCTGGTTCAGCCTGGGTAGTTTATCGCATTCTCAGATTGAGGCTGGAATATCTTGCACATGTAATCTTCATCCAGGGATATAGAACAGGCACGCGCACTCTCCCAGAACCCCCCAGCAGCAGGGGCATGCGCTGACCAACTGGGGGCCATGCCAAGCCCTGTGGAGGGTCCAGGGGTTATGGACAGTGAGGGGCAGGGACTTTGAAACCAGACGGGGCAAGGGCGGCTCCTTCCCTCTCTTGCCTTCCAGCTGCCTGAGCCTCGTCTGTCCCTCTCAGAACATCTTTGAGTTCCTCATCTGCACACAACACTCAGCAACTCGCAGCCACTATCGCTTGGTGGTTTTTAACCCAAGAGCCGCAGCTCCACACCTAGCGTGTCCACCGTGTGCATCAGAGACTGAGCACGTAAGCTCACTCTCGCACGTCCTAGAGGACACAAGTACCAAGTGCACAGCCCAACAGACATTTCTATTTCAAAGCCTGGTAGGCACCCACAGTGACCACGTTCTGTAGACCGAGCATCGAAAGCAACGCGGCAGTCTGCCGCGGTGCCAGTGAGTGCCACCCGCTGCCACTGAGTATGCTCTCAGCGCTCACTGTCCGCCTGAGCAAATTTCTGCGCATGACATGGTGGAATCTGCAGCTAAATACTAACAAGTGAAACTTTTGTCACTCTAGTTCAATATTCAAATAACCCTGCTACCACATGAAGACATTCCTGCGAAAACAAAACAAAGACAAATGTTCGAGAAAGCATTCCCTTCATGGGGTGGAGGGAGGCAGTTAACACTCCATTTTAAAGGAACTCGACAAATCCAACCTAAAGAGCAGACCAAGTGTATCTGGAGGCGGAGAAAGTGTGTTTTATTCAGTATCTGTCCGTTTCCCCTCAGCCCTCACCCTCTACCGTAACAGCTTGTGCAGTCAGAAACGTCACTCCCAGCACTGGGAAACGGGCAGGTGTCAGTGTCCAATTCCACTGTCATCCCAGGATGGAAATCCGGAGATGGAGAGGCTGTCGCGTCGAAGGACTAGTCTTTAATGTAAGCAAACTGGGCGCTGCGAGGTATGGCTAATTCTTCCTTATTTCAGGACTACCTTAGTGCATAATGCTTTTCATATAATTCTGCAAATCCTTACGACTGGTTTAGAAACTACAGGAAAGGAAAATTCACCCGTGAAACGCTTTATGTGATATAACAGTCCCCACCCCTAAGCCTCCCCCAGCCCCTCGGTACAAAGCGAGTTTTATTAACATGAGGCGAGTGCTCAATTTAAAGAGGACTGTGGGCATTAGAGCAGATTGTTTTATGTCTCTGACACGAATACTCCGGGTGGATGAACTGTGAAGGCCTGGGTTTAAGTGTGATTAATGCCTGGTACTTGGAAAGCATCCAAACTTATTAAATCTGATGGAGTAAAGCAGCATAACTTTCTCATATTATTTCTAAGAGATGTGATTAGACTGAATGTAGCAGTGAATGAAACTGCAGAAATAAGCCAGTATGGGGGAGGGGAACTCTGTTTTATTTACAAAGAATTACACAGAGTCAAGCATTTTAGCAAGTACGGGCAGAGTTCGATCACCTCAACCCAGGAGAGCAGTGAGGACTGAAGACAAAGTCAACACAACCTTCCTGTATGTTCTGTGCTTTGTTCACACACTGCAGAGCGTAAGAGTTGACTCACTGGAATAAAAAGAACAAGAAAGTATTTGATAAATGTTCCCTTTCTCCCACTCCAAAACGAATACACCCATGCGTACATGCACATCACACACACACCTGTCATTCCACACTCTACGTAACGGCCCTTTCCACATAGACAGCGGGAGCTGTGCTGTCTCCCTCGGTTCTGCTTTGAACAAAACAAAATTCCAAAGAAACAAACAAGATAACTACAGACAGAAACGAGTGACTGTCCAGTGTCCAACAAAGAGAAGTTTGCTGAGCATCTGCCATGCACAGGAGGGAACTGGGTGCTGAGAAGCAGGGCCCACGTGGGCCCCAGAGCTCTGCAGACCTGGCGAATGGCAGCGGTCGCCGGGTGCCACAGCCCAAGCCCAGCCACTCTAACACTGATGATCTGGACACTTGGGTACTGGATGTAGGGCTCTTATTTAAGAAACAGAAACACAGGGAAAATATTTGCTTAGCCAAGCCCATCCCAGTGCATCACGAATGTCGAGGCAGATCTGAGCCACGGGAGGGAGGGAAGGTGAGATGTACCCCCTGTCTCTTCACTGATAAAAGAATAACAAATATAAAAAATCTTCCAAACAACAAAGCTTCAATTTATTATACATGCTCCTCAATTTAACCCAAAAACCTTTAAAAGCCCTGGGGTGATCCAGCCCCTTTAATACCAGGCCTTGAGCGCGCCGCAGATCAAGGCCCAGGCCCCAGCCCGCTTTGTCTGCAGAAGATGAAAGCCGGGAGAAGCAGGTGGAGGCTTTTCTGAATCATCACCTGCAATTAAGCAAAGGAAACTAAGAGAAGCAGAGGTAAGCTGAACTCGCTTGAAAAAGACACCTCCGGAGCAGGTGGATGCTTGCTGCATTGCTGTGCTGTCGCTGGCACGCCCCAGGTGGTGAGCACGCCCTGGGATTCCCTGTGTGCGTACAGCACGCCGTGGGCAGGGACAGGGTGTGTGGGGAACACATGCACAGGTGCACGCGCACACAGAGACACACACAGGCACACACATAGACACACATAGACACACACAGACACACACAGACACACACACATAGGTCACACACATAGAGATGCCCATACAGACACACAGACACACACATACACACACAGGTCACACACATAGACATGCCCACACAGACACACACAGACACACACACTCCACACCATCTATAATTCTTTACAGTATTTTTAAACCACTTGCCTCTTTTCCACTCTTTTGCAATCACTGTCCCAAACACAAGTTTGCGCAAGACTTAGCTGTTTGCATCTTCTTGTACATTCTCCACCAAGTCCCAACATTCTAGTAACTACAACATTAAGGTCTGTCAAAGGTAGAAGAGTGTTTACCCAGGATTTTCAGACCCCACACGTTGCACAGAAACAGTGTCTCCATGAGCAAGCTCCCGCCATCCTGAAGGAGCATGGTGATTTTAATAAAAAGGCAGTTTAGCACCATGTCATGCCTCAGGACTGTCAGTTTTCAACCTCTCACAGAAAGTGCCACTGTTTGGAAGTGTCTGGTGTTTACACTTGTGGATAAATTGTCTTCTGCCATAAATTGCTAGGCGCTGCTGAAATCCACCCCACCTCTACCAACTTCCTCTGCCAAACCTCCTCTCCCAAAATTTCCCATTGCTTCTCAGCTGTGGAAGGACACTCAGACCAGTGCACATTTTACCAAAATATGTATTGACTTTAAAGGAGTTTACCATAAAGAGGAAAGTGACCCTCAATGCAGGCCTCAAGTTTATGGGATGCCAGTAAGACATCCCAATGAAAAGCCTCAAATAAACTTTGATTTCATAAAGAAACCCCAACTGTGTCAAAAAGAACAACAGAGAGGGTAGGTAATAGGCTGACCTCTTACATGGCACGGAGCTCAAAGTCCTCATCTCGCTCTAAGACTGTTTGGGAGGAAGACGGGGCAACGTTTGCCTCCTGGCATCCGAGCTGTTGAGGAGCCTCTGCCATCCCAGCTGCTTTCGTGTTTGAAGATGGATACAAGAATCAGTGCGAGTTGGTGATAGTGCATCAGACAAGCCGGGAAGTGCTGTTTTGGGCCTCTGGGAAGTTCTTCAAGGTGAAGTAGCAGGAACTCTCCAAGATAATTTTTTCACTCACAACCAATGAAGAAAGCAGAGAACTGGGGTGGTATTAGATGGACTTTGGCCGGATGCTGTTCTGCACGGCCCACCCCGGGTTCCGAGTCAAAGCCTAACAACCCTTCCTATGTACTTCTCACCTCTCACGGAACACGTTTGTGTCTGTTCTTTCTGGCCCCTGCTTGGTGCTTCCTGTTAGACCCCTGACTACCATGAGTTTCCGGAGGCTGAAGCCGACGTCCCACCCACCTGTCGGTCTGCCCCACACGGAGTGGCCCTCCCTGAGTCAAATCAAATTTGTTGAGTTATATAAAATTGGATTTTCTCGTCAGATCTGCATCTTCAGTTCCGAGCCTGCAGGTTTCCAATCTTTCTAAGCTACAGTGATCAAACAGCCCAAAGAAACGGTGTTTTCAAGGACTGTTATTTGTCAAGGAAATGAATATGCAGACACCACAATGTTGGATAAAATATATTGTTTCTTGAAACAAGTAAAACCAATGTATCCTCAATAACATAGCCTTTATCCGCAGTCTGTTCTTCATCCTCAACCAAATGCCATCAGGCCCACCATAGGTTTATATCCCAGCAAACAACCCGAGTCACACCTACGTTCTTAACTATAGCTTTAAAGTATGAAAAAGAATATTATTGTATGAAAAATTCAATTAAATGAGTGTTACAGGTACAATCTTTAAAAGTGTATTGCAGAGGTGCCGGTTTGACTTCCTTCAGGTAGGAAATCATTGCTTTGCACTCAGCAAAAAGGAACTTGCAGAATTCGTCATCTCGAAACAGGTGTGCATGGGGAAGGTGTCAGGTAACAGACACCGTTTCCTCTCCTTGGCATGTGGGTCTCCTGTATTGCCAGTGAAGGACAAGGTGGGATTCAGCGAAACTTCTACTAGGGCCTGGGAACAAAATCATCCACGTTAGAAGGCAGTAGGTGAATTTCCCTCAACAAAAGACCTTGAGCAACGCCCGAGCTAGCGCGGCCTCCAGCGTCAGATGGGAGCGGGACTGAGTACTCGCCCCTCAGGTCCTCACTGGCCATGAGATTTTATGACCCCATAGGCCATCTCCGCAGTTGTCACTTGGCCAGCATCCGGGGACGTGGAAAAGTCAGGGCCTCATTTATTTCTTAGCAACTTCCCAGTGGCTGATTTTGTTTGCACTCTATCATTCAAGGCGATGCCATCACTTTGTACTATGACAAAAGCCACATCCTTTTCTCAAAAATCACCCACAGCTGCAAGTGGTGCCCAGCTCTCTCGTTCTGCTCACTCTAGCTTATAGCTTTTTGAAGGAATAGTTTTTTTCTACAAGTACATTTACAAATGCCAGCCTCAAACCCCAGAGCAAGCTAGACTCTAGCTGCGTTCAGACAGCACCAATCCTTCCTCTGTCACTGGGAGTGGGGGCATGGGGTGGGTGTGAGATTCGCAGCCAGTGCTGCAGTCCACGTTCCTGGCCTCAGTTGCCCGTCTGCAGAATGAGGGGCTCGTGGTGTGTGCCTGCTGTCAGCAGGAACACGCTGCGGTTACAGGAAGGGTCCTTGCTCTCTCTCTCTGGTAACGCTCAACATGGTCTAGGTCCAAACCCAGAGCCCCAGACTGTCTGAGAACACCTGCAGAGGGAGCAGGTGCTGGGCTTGGAAGGAGAAAGCCAGGGCAGGTGGGAGCCCATGCCCATCTCTTCCTTCCCCGACACCTGAGACTTCTGTCTCCTGCCACCTCCAAGGTCACTGTAAACCAGGCTGCTCTTGCCGTGTGAAGAGGGGGCTGCGCTGAATGCCCAGCTGCTCCCCAGAAGCCCTCGCAACCCACTTCCAACAGCAAGTGCTCATGGAAAGACCAGCTGAAGATGGGGGGGGGGGCAGGTCTGTAGCCATGGAAACGGGAGACGAGCTGGCGCACCCAGGGGTCCACACCACATCCCAAATCCATGAGAACCACATTCCAGCTGCAGCTGCAGGATTCAGCAAGGAAATAAATACACAAATACACAACATGCAGTTAAACTGGGATTCCAGACCAACACCAAATAATTTTATAGTATGAGTTTCAAATATTTCCTGAGCACACTTGTACTAAAAAATGTATTTGTTGTTACTGAAATTCAAATCTAACGGGGCACCCTGGATTTTACCTGGTAACCTTAAGGCTCACCAAGCTAGAATCTGGCCTGGTCACACTGCTGTCCCCAGTGCTCCTTTGTGCCACCCTCCCAGGTAACCGTAGAGTCCTCGGGAGCTCTGGAGAGGGAGGGACAGGAGCAGACACTTGAGGCCATGTGACGGACACTCTGCTCTTAGGTCGGAGCCCCTACGGGTGGTCCTTCCCTCCTTCCTGCCTTCTTGGCGTTTGTTCTAAAGGCCCCACAAAGGCCTCCTCTGCCCGGCCCGGCCGTGCCGGCACCTGCTGGGAGGAGCCCAGAGAGCTGCAGCCCCCACTGCTGTCCTGCCTCTTCCCCAGCGGCTGGTCTGTAGCAAGCTGGGCCCTCGGTCCCAAGTCGACGGTTTCTCCAACAATCCCGCACTGCTCCCACGGTGGGCTGCTCCCTCGGGGGCCCTGCTGCAGCCGCAGGCCTGGAGACCAGCCGGGTGGGTGTCTGTGCCCACGATCACCAACAGGATCAGCCACTCACCCCTTTATCAGCTCATTCAGTTCGTCGGCTGTGGGAAAATACCCTTTCCACAGGGCTGGGCAGGAGGAATGTACTCCTGGCCGGCCTCCTATACCCCAGAATGACCCTGACAAGTAGGGAGCAAACCACATGTCCTGTTCAGACCTGGCGCAGGCCCGGGCTGCCCTGCAGACTCGCCCAGGAGGCCACACCTGAGCCCACCTGCCTGCACCAGGCCCCTGGGCCCAGCCCCTGCCCATGGCTGCGGGCACTTCTGGGCACTTCCAGGCTCTGCTCCACCCCGAAGTTCTCCCCAGGGCACTTTCTCACCTAGTTACTCTCTCTGCCTTCCTTGATGGCAGGTCACTGCCCTGTGACACACCTGCGCTCCTCAGCCTTCAGGGCATAGCCACTATCTCAACATACGGAACCCCAAACTGCTTGCCGACCTGACCTTGGCCTCTTCTCCCCAAAATCCACCTAGAATGGGCTGGTGCGGGTGCCTTTGTAGGAAAGATGTCCCAGTCTTCATGCGGTGTCACTAAGTACCAAGGGAGGCTGGGAAGGGTGCGAGTCCCCGCCAGGTCCAGGACAACCAGGGTGCAGGCGGCTTCCAGGCCAGTGCTGTGGAGGGCCGGGGAGAGAGGGCCTGGTGGCAAAGATCTCTGTGTGTGAAGGGGAGGTCAGGACAGCTTCATGGGGGATGGTGGGACACCAGATCCAGGAGTTGAAAGAGCGCGAGCTGAGCATGTGGACCTGAGGCCTGAGGAGCATGGCCTGGGCAGCACTGGACACATGCGGGCAGCCAAGGTCATGGGCGGCAGAAGGCACAGGATGGGGCTGGCACCTCGGTGCCAGCTGAAGGGACGCAGGTCAGCTCATGTCCCTGGACATGAGCACGGAGCACTAGCTCCACACCAGGCACTGCCCTAGTCCTAGGGCTCCCGCACTGACCACGCGCCTGCCCGTGGAACTCACGCTGTAGCAGGGTCAGGAGATGGTGATCAAATCAGTGGAACAGGTTCAGATGCCAAGGAATGTGACCGAGGAAACTAAAGCAGGGAAGAGGCACAGGGAATGCCAAGGTGATGGTGCTTTTTTTAAATAAAATTTTTACTTTAGGATAGTTTGAACCTGCAGAAAGGTTGCAAAGACAGGACCAAGAGCCCCTCACTCAGTTCCCCTGCGCTGAACACCTCGCCTTGCCAGGGCACCGGTGTTACAACGAGGACCCGGATGCTGCGTGTGACTGGTACAACTCCAGGCTTTGCCCCGTTTTCACTGGTTTTCCACCGACGTCCTTTCCTGACACAGTCATCGTGTTACCAGCTCCTCGTGTCCCTCAGCCTCCTCTGGTCCATGCAGCTCCTCAGTCCTTCCTGCACTGTCCCAGGTTTTGAGACACACTGAGAGTCCCTGGAGTGGTTTGTCTGCTCTAACTCTCACAGCCAACTGGGCCGTGCGGGGGGGAGCACCACCCTGAGGCGACTGTGTTGTTCTCCTCGCATCACACCTGAGAAGGGGAGGGAGGGAGACACTCGGACAGCTGGGAAGGAAGAGCTCTGAGCCTACGAAGTGCAAGTGCAAATGCCCTGGGGCAGCAGCGGGGCAGGCACAGAGCTGACGGATAGGGTGCTGCAGACAGGCAGAAATGCAGCAGATGAGATTAGGGGACACAGGAGGCCAGAGTCGCAGTCTTGTAAGCAATGCAGATTTTTTGAAGTTTTTTGTGCAAGTGAATGACATAATCAGAAAAATTCCTAGTGTGCATTGGAGACCACCACAACCACCTGCCCCACCCTTCTTGCGTCTGTGGGACCAAGACCCCCACCTGTCTCTGGGGGAGAGAGCAACAGATTCTGGAACCCCCACCTTCTGGAACAGCCACCTACAGGTCACCTGGTGCGAAGGACGCTTCCCGGACCAAACAGAGCTGAGTGGATCAGAGAACTTCTCCCAGGAACTTGAGCCAAGTGACACAGAAGGAACCGGGCAGTGAGAGGTGGGCTCGGGGTGGGACAGCTTAAAGACGGGCTGGGCAGCCCATTTTAGGTCTATTTTTAAGCAGAGGAAGCTGCTCTACCAAATGCAAGGATGGCAACAAGCCGTAACGACAGCAGAGGCAACTGTCATAACTCCTGTGTGACTCCAGTGGGCGGGAGCCCTGGCTGTCCTCCACATCCTGCCTTTGGCTTTCATGAGTCCTCTGTCCCTTAAAGTAGCCCCTTCCCATTTAAATTAAGCTAGCTTGAATGGGTTTCTGTTTTCTGTGACTACAGGAGCTCTGGCTATAACAAGGAGATTAAGCCGGGAGTGCACAAGTGACAGAGTAGAGGGGAGGGAGACAGGAGCAGGTGGACCAGTCATATGACCATTGCAGCTGACACAACAGACAGACATGACTCCGGCACTGAGTATCCCCTTTCCACGCCCTGGTCACTTGAGTCACCAATGACGTCCTGCTGCCCCATGGGACCAAAAGGTGTGAAATCAACCCATCCCCATTACAGTGTCAAGGGTATAACTCATCATCATTTCCAGGAAGGATTGAGTTTTTGAAAACAAGTCCTGGAAATATAACGCCTTAACCCTTAGGAAATAGTCCCTAAGGGTAGAATTCCCGGTCCCAGAGTGCCGGGCATGGAAGACCATTCTGAGCAGGGAGCCTTTCAAGTACGTCACGCACATCTCCCACCTGGGTGGCTCCGTGGCCGCCTACAGGTAAGTGGTTGCGCCACACTCTGATGATGCCCTTCATTAGAGCAGGAATTTAGCAAAAGCAACAGCCAACTTGAACATTGCTAAAAGGGTTGAACGAAATCTCAAGCTTTGATCCCAAATGTTAAAAAAAGAAAACTCTTGTTATGAAACAATCTTGCCAATGTATTACGAGGAAACCTTTCCCTTGCACATACATCAAAGAAACTAGTACAAGAATCCAGAACTGTCTAAACACTCCCAGGCAGACCTCTAGAATCATCCTGAAGTGTGTATCTGTGCAGGTCTTTAGATTTGAGCAACTCCAATCTGTTTGGAGGAAATGAAGAAACTACTGGGCTGAGATGAGAAATTACTTAAAATGAGGCCCCGCACCTCCCACTCACACATGCTCCTCACTACCCCACGCCGCTCACAAACCCGCACACGCCCACTGCGCGGCAAGCTCGTGCATCACCACCAGTGTCAGCTGCGTGACAGCTCGTTTCTCTGCTCCTTTCGGCAGCATAACCATTTGCTGACCCAGGCTGACACTTCCACCTGGGCCATCCATACTCCCCCTTTCCACTGCCTGCGTGGTTGCACCCATAGGCTTAGGAAAAACAAATTATATACTCTCCCCTCTTCCTTCTCGAAAAAGAAAAGTTCATAGGAAGAGGAGTGTCAGCTGCTCACTTATCCAAGCTGCAACAGCGCCAGCTCCCGCTACCAAAGCGGCAAGGTGTGCGCCGTGGGGCAGTGTGCGGAAGCTCTCTCCTCAGCTTGCCGGGGTCTAAACAGAACGAAGCCCGCTGGGCCCAGAGGAATCCCCAGAGTGAGCACAGCGTCAAGGCTGCATCCCCACACGGAGCTGTTTTTTCTTTGTCTTTAACTCTCGCCTGCACTTCCCTCTCTGCCGGCCGATCACACAGGTCCCTCCCTCCCTGAACGCTACCATCAGCCGCCTGGTTTCCCCTCCTGGCTATCGTCATCCCTCTCTTGTACTCACCTTTTTTAGTTTCCATCAACCTAGTTTGGAGTTTTTGTGAGTTCCAGCAACTTATCCACAGCCAGTCATGTGGCTCCTGCCTGTCCCTCCCGCTCCTTTCTCTCCGCCGCGCCCTTGCTGCCCCCTCCGGCACTGACACGACTGCCCCACACGTGGCTCCATCTCATCTCTCGCCATTGCACGCCCACGTCACACGCTCACCCAGATGCCTCATCCTAAAGCACTACCCAGACACTTTCTTAAGGCAACCCATTTCCACTACATAAGAATACTGCACATTCGTCCTCCACTGAAAAATGTACTAAACTGGAAAAAAAATATTGTTAAACATCCGTTTAGGATACAGGAAAACAACCAAGGGCAGGCAACAACTTGAGAACTGTTTATTTATAGGAAACCGCCTGCATCAGCTAAGCCTGGTGAGTCTGTGACCTTCCTTCCTGGGGGCATTCCCAGACCACCTCTCCCCAAACTGGTGGGGAAGACGTGCAGCTTTATGGTCTGAAGCTGTGGGCTTGGTTCAGGGTGGGCGGCAATGCAGCTGGAAATGTGTGGAGGAGATTATGGAAGTAAATAAGCCATAATAGAGCTGAGATGTGCTCATCACACATCCCTGGCTGACTACTAAACAACACACGCATGTGGGAGATCCTGAGGAGGTCTGAAAATTACGAGCATGGGGCACTCGTGAAGTCGCAGTGCCTTTGGAAGCATTCCTCAGTCCACATGCAGCCCAAGTGGCAGAGAGCAGAAACCTTGCTGGCTCGAATATAACAGCACAGTCTCCACTCACATCACTGGTGGCTGCTAAGCTGTGCAGGCGCTGGGAGGCTGCTGGGAGCCAGGCCAGCAGGGAAAAGCTACGCAGAGGTTAGCACTGCAGGGAGACACATAGCAAGTCAACTGTCTGCACCCTCAGAGGATCAAACCAGAGTCCATGGTAACTTCAATGTATTAGCTAAAATGTCTAGCTTTCAAATACAAATTACAAGACATGTAAAAATAAAATAAAAGTATAACCCATACTCAGGGGAAAAAAACAAAAACCAGTCAGTATAAAGTGATGCCAAGTGGGGCCAGAAGTTGAATTTAACAAAGATTTTTCAAAAAGCTATTATAAATATGTTCAAAGATTTCAAAGAACATAAGTTCAAAAGATTGAAGGAAAATGTGCTGAGCATGAGTGAGTAGATAGATACAAAATAGAACAAAAAATCAGAAACCATGAAACAACCAAACAGAAATGCTAGAGCTAAAAAGTAAAATAACTGAGATGAAAATTTCAGTAGATGGACTCAATGGCAGGTATGAGGTGGCAGAAGAAAAATATCAATGAATTTGAAGAAAGATCAGTAGAAAACATTCAAGCCAAAGAACAGAGAGAAGAAAGATTGAAGAAAAATGAACGGGTCCTCAGAACCTGTGGAGCAACAGTCTGCACACCAGCATACGTGTAACCGGAGTCCCAGAAGGAGAGGAAACGGGGAAAAATACTTGAAGAAATGTGGTACAGAAACTTCCCAAATTTGGTAGAAAAAAAACACTAACTTACAGATCCAAGAAGCTCACCAAACCCAAGTAGAATAAACAATAGGAAAACCAAACCTGAACACATTGTAGTCAAACTACTGAAAGTCAAAGATAAACAGGAGATCTTGAAAGCAGGAAGATAAAAATGACATATCACATAGAGAGGAACAAAGATACAACATAAAGCTTACTTCTCACCAGAAAAAGTGGTAGCCAGAAGACATGAGAATAACATATTCAAAGTGCAAAAAGACTAAAACTCTCAACCAAGAACTCTATACTCAGTTAAACTATCATTCAAACACGGTAGTGGAATTAAAACATTTCAAGATGTACAACAACTGATAGAACTTCACCATAAGTAATGATGGGAGTCCTCTGAGCTGAAAGAAAATGACATCAGGCAGGAACTCAGAGCCATGGGAAAGAATAAAATACACCATAAATGGTAATTATGTGTATAAATATATAAGAATATATATTTTTCTTTTATCTCTTAATTTCTTTAAAATAATGTTTAAAGAAAAAATACAATATTGTGTTGCTGGATTTTAATATACAGAATATGTATGTGTATGTGTGTATATATGCATTTCAATTCTAATGTTACACATATACACATACTGATGTTATACAACATATGCATATATTCACTTATGTGTGTGTGTATGTTTATATATATCAACAGTAGCAGAGAAAGGGAAGAGGGAATGAAGCTATCCCAGTGCAAAGTGCCTTTATTTTACTGGAAGAAAGTTAATGTTCATTTGAAGTAGATTGTGATAAGTTAAAAATACTGATTTAACCCCTAGAGCAACCACAAAACAATAAAAAAGAAAAGCACACAAAGAAATATAGCTTAGAAATCAACAGAGACACTGAAACGCTCTACTTAAATATTTAACACAAAAGAAGGAATAACAGGAGAGCAAAACGGCAGACATGAATTCAATGGCATCAATAACTACATTAAATATAAATGTACTAGCCACTTCAGTCAAAAGGCAGAGACTGTCAGACTGGATCTAAAAGCAAGATATAACTATATGCTGTCTACATAAAACACATTTTAAATTCAATTATACAAAAATAGTAAAAGCAAAATGGTATGTAAACTGTACATATGAGAGAGCCAGACTATGTTAATATCAAACAAATAGTTTTAAGCTAAAGAACATTACTCAAGACAAAGAAGTACATTTCATGATAAAATGCTAAATGTATCAAAAATATATAATAATTTAGGCACATGTGCACCTAATGATAGACTGAATACACAAAGCAAAAACTGACAGAATTAAAAGAAGAACTAGACAAACATTAATAGTTATAGCTAGATATTTCATTACTCCTCTCTCATAATCCATAGATCAAGTAAACAGAACATCGGTCAGACTATAGAAAGCTTAAACAACACCATCAAACAACTGACATGTGAAAACACTCCCCCCAGCAACAACAAAGTACACATTCTTCTCAAAAACATCTAGAACATTCACCAGGACAGACCATACAGTAGGCCATAAAGCAAGTCCCAACGCATGTACAAAGACTGAAATCATAGAATATGTTCATGATCACAGTGGACTCAAATTTTAAATTAAAACAGAAAAAAATATTCTGGTAAAGCCACAATATGTGGAAATTACACAAGACACTTATAAATAACCAACAGGTCAAAAGAGAAAATATATCTTGAACAGAATGAAAACAAAAACACAAAATATGAAAATTTGTGAGATGCAGATAAAGTGGTGCTTGGAGGGAAATTCATCACTAAAAACTTAGATTAGAAAAGAGGAACGTCTATAAAAGATGATATAAAATTTCATTTTAAGAAGCTAGGGAAAGAAGAACAAATTAAACCCAAAGTAAGAAGGAAAGAGATCATTGAGATAGTGTAGAAATCAATGAAATGGAAAACAGGAAAGCAATAGATTAAAAATCAATGAAGCCAAGAAATGGTTCTTTGAAAGATCAATAAAATTTATAAACTTTTAACTAACTGATGAAACAATACACATACATTACTGCTAGGTTTAGAAAATGGAATGGTTTTGGCAATTTCTCATTAAGTTAAGCATACACTTACCAACAGACCCATCAACCCCTCTTCTAGGCATCTACCCAAGAAAAATGAAGAAATATGTCCACATGAAACCTCTTACGCGAATGCTCATAATAGCATTGTTCATAATAACAAAAAACTGGAAAGAACCCAAATGTCCATCAACTGGTGAATAAACAAAATATAGTGTAACCATGCAATGAAATATTACTCAGCAATAAAACAAGAGAACTACTAATACACATGGCGACGTAGATGAATCTCACTGTGGCACCACGCCCCTGAGAGCAGGGACATAGAAGGTTGCACACCGTGTGATTCTGTTTACGTGCGATCCCAGGAATGTGAAACTACAGAAAGAGAAAGAGATCAGTAGGGCAGGAATTGACCGCAAAGGGACATGCAGGAATTTGGGGAGTGATGCAAGGGTTCTAGGGTTTTACTGTGGTGGCAGTTGCAGGACTTACATTTATCAAAACTCCAGTGGCGTGAGATGTACTTCACGTAAACTATGCATCAGTGAAGCTACCGCGTGTGTGCGTGTGTGTGAACCCACACTGCTCACTCCGCACGTGTGCTGTGAGGGTGAGCAGCGGCCTCCACGGCCTGGCCCTGTCTCACCACCAGTCTGCTGCCCATCGCTGCCTTTCTCACATCCACCCACGGGGTAGTCACACACGTCGTATTCTTTCCAACCCCAAGTATCAGCCCCTCCGATCCAGTCACTTCAGATCCTGTCCCACCATCTCTGTGCATTCACATCCCATGATCTAGACAGGCCGACTCCGTTCCATCTCCTGCACGTTCCATCTCCTGAGCCTCTTCGCCTCCCTTTCCACCGCTCTCATCTTCCCAAGCTCAAGGCAGCATTTCCCTCCTCTGAACCTCAGCAACAACCTGCACTTGCTTTGTCACTCCTCACTGAATGCCGTATGTTATGGTTATCTGTGTGAGTGCTCTGTACTCTCCCTCGCAGAGGGCTGCTATGTTAATTGCTATCCTGTCCCCAATAACACCATCATAAGAGTTTGCACACAAAAGACATTCACAAGCGTTTGGGAACAAATATTTAGGCCTGTCACCTGTCTTCCCTCCTGACCCCCCTGTGATCTGGCTGTAACTGGTCTCCTGGTTCTCCATCATGAACCCCAAAAGCTGCCTTCATCCCTGAAGCTCCCACTGGCCTGGGCAGAGCCTCTCCAGCGCCCTGTGCCTCACCTCGGCCTCTGGCCTGAAGTCGTGGACATTCCCAAGGCTCAGCCTTCAGCTTGTCTCCATATAAATTTTTGATCAAAGAACTTATTCACTCATGCAGTTTCGCAAAAACCTCCCTGGGGACAGCTTTCAGACCTCTGTCCTTGGACTGCCCTCTGCCCCCAGCCTGCTCCCTGAGCACTGCTTCTGCCATTACATGCTAGTGGTGTCCAGAGAACAACATACCATCTCCCCCAAACTAGCTCCTTCACTGCCTTTGCTATTTCTACCTGCAGTGCCATGGTGCCTTTACTTGATTTCATAAACGTTTACTTACTGTGTACTTATCTTACCCCAACCATGTCACTGTAAACTTCTAGGGCAGAAGCCAGATCTCCTTCACGTTTTCATATCACAACACATTAACACAGTACTTTACACACTGTAAGCACCGGCCAATATTTTTTGAACTAAAATGCCCCACCTGCACGCACCTCGATAGCCGTGCTCTCCTGGGTGTGTTCCTTTAAACCATGTCCCTATTTAGCACTTCCTCCCTGCAGTCCTCCCACCTGGCCTCCGAGCCGTGAGTCACTGCACATGTGCCGGTCCCTCCCTTAGGGGCCTGCCCCCACTCCACCACCAGTGCTAGATGTACACTTCCCACACGCCTTCTGGGTCAGGAGGGTCCTGTTCCTGCCACACGGGACGCGGCCCCACTGTTCACCATGGACACAGGTTTCCTGCCGGTGGCCCCGGCCCGTTCTCGCTGTTCGCCTTTCCTGCGACCCCGTCTGCTCCCCACTCACCGGCCAAGCCAGTCCCCTCCTTCGAGGTCCAGATCAATACCCCTCCATCAGGAAGCTTTTCTGGCTCTGAAAGTCCAGAGCTTTCACTGCCTCTACTATCCCCACACATTTCAATATTTCAGAGCAAAGGACTTTCTGCTTCTCACAAGATTATAAGCTCCTTGGAGTGGAGGCAGAGCATTAATCCGCAGCCCTCCTGCCTCCCAGCACCGTCTTTTAAGATGAAACACGTGGGACCTACTGCATCGGGTTAAGAGATGTTATGTGGTATCTGTACACCATGGAGTTCCACTCAGCCACAAAAAACAGTGGTGATCTAGCACCTCTTGTATTATCCTGGATGGAGCTGGAGCCCATTCTACTAAGTGAAGTATCACAAGAATGGAAAAACAAGCACCATGTGTACTCACCATCAAATTGGTATTAACTGACTTAACTGACCAACACTTAAGCGCACGTGTAGTAATAACATTCATCGGGTGTCGGGCAGGTGGGTGGGAGGGGGAGGAGGGATGGGTATATTCACACCTAAAGGGTGCAGTGCACACCATCTGGGGGATGGACATGCTTGAAGATCTGACTCGGTCGGGGCACAGGCGATATACATAACCTAAACATTTGTACCCCCGTAATATGCTGAAATAAAAAAAAAAGTTGGCAAACAAAAATTCTGCTTCTATAAAAAAAAGAGAGAGAGAGAGAGAGATTGTTATGGTTTCCTAAGACAGCAGAACACAGGTAAGTTGGCGAATACAGAAGCTACTTTCCCAGTCATCCCAAATCTCCCCACTTAGCCCTTTTTATGTAAATTTCATTTAAGTTTGGACCCCAGATGTTTTCCCAAAATTAACACATTTTTGTTTCCATTACATTTGCTTTCCCAAGGAATAGTGCCCAGGGTGTGATTCTTATTAAATAATTTAGGGGAAAAATAAACTTGCCTACATGCTGGGGACAGTGAGGTTCACAAAATTGAAAGCGACTTTTATTCCTTCAAACTGCCCGTGTGCTGCAAGGAGCCTTGCGATTATTACAGCCTGTTCTTTGATACAAGCACGGGCATGAGATTTTCACACGGGGTTTTGCACGTCCCTGCAGAAGAGATGCCCCCCACAGAACATACCCGCTGGGTCAAAGGCTGCGTTGGACCAGGGGAGGGTCAACAGAAACTCCATAAACGCAAGAGGAATCAGACAGGGTCAAAGTGAGACTGTTCTCTTGCATCTCAGGGACACTTGCCCTAGACCATGAGTGGAGAAGAACTGAATTTACCTTGGAATCCCACATCGACATTCCCACAGTCTGTGGTACGCGCCATCCAGCCACCAGGGATACAGGCCTGGGCCACTGCCTGGCTCAGATCCCAGCACCTTCACCTCCTGCCTGCATAACCTTAGGAACTCAATCTGCCTTGACTTGGTTTCCCTCTAGGAAAATGGATAATAAAAGCACTTAACCCTACTGGGTGGCTATATCAATAACACACGTAATGTGCCAGCCACAGGCCCAGCACATAGTACGTACTCAATAGCTATCACCTACTAAGACTGCATCATTATTACTTATGCTTGTATAACACGTGCCGTTTTCCTCCCACTGTGCAGCTTCCCTCGTCCTCATCAAGAATTTCTGCTCCCTGCATGGGGTTCCCCGTAGCACGCTGGACACGGTGCAGACAGCTGCACGGCTTTTTCTGTTAAGATTCCGGTACCCAGACCAGGAAAAGCTAGACATGCAGCACCCCACAGAAAATGTTGTTTTAAAAAGTCTTTTTCCCTGGCACCGATTTGCAATACATAACAGTAAGTCATTTAAGGTCAGAGCAGCCAGACTCACCCTTATTTTTGTTTGATTTTTCTTTTTGCATTACCCATGTTGTTTCTGTTTCTATCTGACAGCACCTTAGGGTAGACGATCAATCTAGTCATTAACGTTACTGAGCAGTCCAGAGTATACAATCCTTTTTAAAAAATTCCTACTTACTTGCTCTTTCTTACAAATTTATCCCCACCCACAGTACTTTAAAGCCAAAATACTTAACTGCCTCTTCCATCCTGGCAAAGTGAGTCTGAAGTGAAAGGAAGGTAGTCACCAAAGTGACAGGGGAGTGATCTGTGTCGTTTCATCAATCAAGACTGTCCCTTTGCAAAGGGGAGATGTCAGGCGTCTGACGCCCTAAGCTTTGTCGAAGTGCAGCGCGTTTTGAGAAACTGTAAACACACTTGTGAGCAGTGGTCACTTCTCTCCCATCTGGCATCCTGCTCCTGCTCCGCATCTATCCGCCCCCCAGGCTCCCACCCGGCAGGGAGGATGGTGTGGCTGAGGCCCCCACGGCTCTCCTGGAGGACCCTGTCATGGGGAGGCGGGAGGCGGTGTCCTTGCGACGGCCGTGGTCCTGGCCTAGCACATCCGTGTAACCCTGGGGGCCCTGCACCTGCCACCGTCGCTCTTGTTCCTGAGACTTCCTGGGTCCCTGCTTCCTAAGTCTGGTCTCTCAGCCTCTAGGAAACTTGGGAACCTCCCTATCTTTCCCATAAATCCTTCTCTCTTTTTAAATCCTAGAAGAGTCATCATTTCGACTGTTTCAGCTAGGCACCGTGGCTGAAACTTCATCACTTTGGGCACTGCGGCACCTGGTCCCCCACCCTGTCCTGCCAGTGGGACTGTGCAAGGCCACAGGGCGGGTCACACCCCATCCCTGCTCCCCTTCTGACCAGGGTAAGTCCCGCTGCCTGGGAGGCTGTGGGTGAAGCCCCCACGTGGCCATGGCTATGGCCACGGGATCAGGTCATTCTGTGCCACAGAGACCGCAAGAAACAAACACAACCCCCCTCCACCGCCATTGCCTTGGCCAAGGGCATCACGGCTGTCGCTCCTCAGTCCACCCACCAGGGCTGCCCTGGAGAGCAGAGCCAGGGCCTCAGGTCAGTCCTGTGAGCAGCCAACCCGGAAGCCCAGGATGGAGGAACGGAAAAATGCAGATAATCCTAGCGACGGTGGAGCGAGGTGGCGCGTGGTGGGTGGCAGCTGCAGCGCGAGATCAGTCCCAGAGAGAGGGCGGCAGCAGGAACAGGCAGAGGACAGAGTGAGGAACACTGACTCGTGCTCATTAGGGGGCGATTTGGTGGGAATCATCACCTTTCCTGGCATTCCTTTTCCTCCTGACGCGCAGACTTGCACGGCAGGCGCTGCAAGAAACCAGTTCCAAGCAGAACAGCCTGGGCTGGTGAACTGTACAGCCACCTCCCGGTCCCTCTTCCCTTGAATCTGTCCCCAGAAAGGATGCACATTTGACCTGGGAACAAGTTGGGGTTAGGGTTTGACCTCTGTGCCATTAAGCCCAGCACAACCTCTGACCCCCCAACACTCACTCTAACAGCCTGCTGTGGATCGCAAGCCTCACCCGTCACATGAACAGTCGATTCACACGCGTTTCCTGTGTCCTGTGTATCTCATCCTGTATTCTCACAACGCAGTAAGCTAGAGGAAAGATAATGTTATTAAGCAAATTGTAAGGATGAGGAAATGAACTTAACATTCATGAAGTGGAAGCAGACCACCATGCAGGTCTTCATCCCCGTTTCACGTTGAGTGGGTGAGGAGGAGCAGGGGTTGGACTTGCTGTCTCCGGGGTGGCAGAGGCGGAAGAAAACCAGGGAAGGGGCGGAACCTCGCAGCTCAAATCCATGTTGTTCCCGGGCCAACTGTAACTAGTTCACACCTCTACTCAAAAATCTTTGGCCCTTCTTCATTGCTGGGGGGAATATAAAATGGGGCGACTGCTATGGAAAGAGTTCATGGATTTTTTTAAAAAGCTAAACATGGACCAACAAGTGGTGAACCAACAAGTCCACGCCTGGGTATACACCCAGGAGAACCAGAGACAGGGCCCTGGTACACCGGTGCTCATGTAGCCAAAAAGTGGCAACTCCCCACACGTCCACCAACAGACGATCTCTAAACAAAGCACAGACTATGCACTACATGCACCATGTGGACTGCACGTGAGTAACGGGCTGTTCTTCCGCCGTGGAAGGAACGCGGTACTAATCCGTGCTGCACCGTGCAAGAGCCGCAAGATCGTCAAGCTCAGTGAAGACGCCAGTCACAGAGGTCAGACATGACTGGATGATGTCATTTACATGAACTATCCAGAAAAGGTAAATCCACAGCAACAGAAAGCAGACAGTGCTTGTCAGGGGCTGGGAGACGGGAACAACGGTTTCATGGGTGCAGGGTTTCTTTGAGTGTGATGAAAATGTTTTGCAACTAGGTAGAGGTGGTGGTTGTGCAACAATGTGAATGTACTAAACGTCACTGAATTGTACACTTTAAAATGGGTAATTTTATGTTGTGTGAATTTCACCTCAATAAAAAAATACAAAAAAAGTGATAGTTTTATAGTGCCCACATGGCATTGTTTGCACCCCTGACAGGGCGCCCCGGGTCCCGCACAGCTTACCCCAGACCCACATTTCTACCCTTAAATCCCACCACTTCCCCAGGGACCCTGTCCTCCTGCCACACAGGCACCCAGCGACCCTGTTCTCCCTCCAGTGCCTCCCCGTAAGCCGCTCTCTCCACCTGAAGCTCTCAGCCAACTTCCCTCCCTCTCACGCTCCACTCATCCTCCACCCTCCAGCACGTCCCTCCTCTGCGAAGCCTTTCTTGACCTCCCCTGAGCTATAGCTGCCATCTCCTGGCACTCTGCAGCTTGAGCGTCCTCCTGTACTCCCACGACACCTGCTCACCCTCAGCATGATATCCCTGTCTCTTCCCTACACAACCGTGCGGTGTGCGACCACCAAATACACCTAAGCTCCTCAAGGAGCGATCATGACTGGCGGGGGGCGTCATATTCCCCATAAGGGTCACAACACCACCTCCCATTTCATATGCAATTGTTACAATGTCATCTTGACACTCTTCCCATCAAGTGATGTGTCCCTTTCCTGGAACCCAGCAACACCTTGGAGACCACCACAGCCAACAGAATATGGGAGAAGTGTCAATACGTAACTACAAGGCTAGATTATTGATTACAGATTTATGAGCAAAATAAGCAACTGTTGCTCTTTCAAGCCATTAAAAGAGAGCTTTTCTGTTGACGTGGTTTGTCCCACGTCAACAGAAAAGTGGAAAAATATCTCACTTGCTCTTACCTGTGTCCTCCCTGGAGCGGGACGTAACTGCAGTTTCGCTGAAGGCCTTAGGCGCACACGGCCATCTCTTCTCACAAGCACATGATCATCGCCCCAGCGCTATGACCAGAAAATGCCGCAAATCCCACCTACTTACACATATCTCTGCCTCCACAAGGCGAGAAATTCCTTATTTCCTCCACGTTAAGACAAGGTAAAAACGAGAAAGTACGAAGAACATAATAAACCAGATTATCTCAACAAACACAGCCACACAGTGATTTCTGAAGTTTAATGGACTAATGGAAACCCAGGAGGAATTAGGAGACACATGAATTCTTCGATTAGAATGATCAGCAAAAATGGACTTAAGATGAAGCAATTGTTGTAGTTAAAGTGAATTAACAAGATGCAATTACCTTTGAATACACAATGACACTGAACAAGCCCAAAAATATGCACTAAAATGATAAGAAAAATAAAAGCCTCTGTGCATATTTGAAAGGACCACAGAATCTCTGACCCATATCTCATCGAGATGTGCATTCTCTGTCCCTTCCGTCTGAGTGTGGGCGGGTTCCATGACTGCCTGAACAACAGGAGAAGATGGAAGTGACTCTGCCCGCGTCTGGGCCCAGGTGTTAGGATAACAGCGGCATCCGCTTCCTTCTGGAACACATGCTTTAAGGGAAGCCAGATGCGACGTGAGAACCTGGACCCCTGAGACCACCGTGTGCTAAGAAGCCCAAGCTGGCCCGGTGGGCAGTCGGCCTGGGGAGCGAGTGCCTGGCCAGCCCCAGCTCTTCCAGCCATCCCACGCCAGGGACCAGAGCAGCGAGTGACCAAGCCTCTGAGATACTCCAGCCCCTGAAGCTACAACGCAAGAATGATCAAGGGGCCAACACACACGAGCAGGGGCCCAGCAAATGACACCAGTCGAGCCGTCCCCGACATCTCCAGCCATTTACGCCACTGCAGCTGAGGTTCCAGTAACCACAGAGCAGAGAACAGCCATCCCTGCTGTGCCCAACTGAACTCCTGACTCACAACACTGTGAGCATAACAGGTTGTTTAACGCCACTAGTGGTGGGGTGGAGCAAACCGGAACAGACCGGTTCTGTTCTGGGCTACAGAATTTACACACATGGGGCAGGAAGACAGCAATCCCTTCAGAAGGGCGCTGAAGGACTTATTTAGGATCTGGATCTGTCCAGCAAGCTCGCTGTTTCGCCTAAATGGCCCGCGAGTGGGTGTGGCTGTGTGGGGATGAAGGTGCCCATGGAGATCAAGGCAGGTGCTGGATCCATCCCCAAGACAGATTGTCCTGAGACAGACAGCTGGTAAATGCAATGGGTGCTTTCCCACAGAGTTTCCTGGCATTTTTATAGATGAGATATCCTTTGTTTCTGTTTCTCTGTTTGCCTATTTGTTTTTTGCCCAATTACTAAAATCAGATTACTGAGTAATAGAACATAAATGTGTGTAATATTTAGCTTACATTTCTTACAAATATAATCATCTCACATGCACAGTTACTTCCCGAAACCACATGTCAGCCTCTCAGAGATGACTCCCTCTGTGAGCCACAGTTTGAGAAATGTTGCGCTTAGGCAGAGAAAGGAAAGAACCAATACGAGAGACCTTGACACACACTTAGTGAGGGAGAAACTCAGGAACATTTCAAAGTACAGGATCGAGGAAGACATTATAGTGCACTGCAGTAAGGACCTAGGAGGACGTCAGAGTAAGGACCGAGGAGGACATCATAGAAAGGACTAGGGGACATGGCAGTGAGGAGCAGGAGAAAAGAACAAAAGCAACAGCCACATCACAATTAAATGTCACTGATCACTTACTTTGTGCCATTAACTGTGTAAGCCTGTCACATGTGTCACTCCAGGGTAACAGGGCAACAATGTTCCCATATTACAGATGAGGCTTAAAAGACTTAGGTTGAGTTAAACTCTCGTCTAGGCCCTTAGGCCCCTCCTACTCTCAAGCCCTGGTCCTGAACAGCGGGAGATTGCGGGTGATTTTCCAAAACAGAATTTTCGTGTGTGACCATTGTCTCTGGGTCTGCAGAGAGCGTCCGGGCTGAGACGCAGGACGGGGAGCTCTGGCACAGTCACACACAAGGTGGGGCATGCAGGTCCTTGAGTACCCAGTGTCAATGACACCGAAGAAAAGCCCCAATGTCTCTCCTATCTACACTAATAACTTCCACTGGTAAATGTCCTCATGCTGTCACAAAGAAAAGGATGTTCTACACATTTCTCTTCCTAGCTTCCACCTTAAATGAAAGGTTCAGCCCTCTTCCCTCCTTCCCCACCCCATTTGTGCTCTGAATTATTTGAAATTTCTTCCATTATGTGAACACTTTTTTTCATCTGATGCCTTCACAGGCCTGTTGGTTTTCCATATTGAGCAGAAGTATTTTTAGCCTCCTAATGCTATTGATTTAGTTACTTTTAATTTAATGATCTGTACTTGACATTTTTTGACCTTATGTTCAAAACCAAGGTCTTCATTTGTTCACCTTAAAAAAAAGAATCATAGCAGAGTTTTCTTTGATTATTGGCCAAATCATGTCACTACCAAAAAAACAGATGTCAGACACAAAGCCACTAAATATCAAACAGGTTATCAAAAAGGAGAAATTGCAAAGAAATGAAGGTTAACACGATCCTGTCTTTGGACAGACTCATTTTTTCCATCCTAGTTAAAAACAAAAATGTCAATCTAATAGTAGAATTATATCGAGTGTTTATTATCTGCCTGCTCATAGGGTTATAAATATAAGTAATTCTGTGCCCTTGTAAAGTATCTTGAGAGTGGTAAATCATTAGGTTACAGAGTAGAATTTCATTCTCTGTGCTATTAATTATTCTATCCGTTCAAGACAGCTTCTCAAAGCCCACCGGTCCTTCACAGAACATCTATTTACTACATACCTACAATTGTTAAATTTGTGCGTGCTCAGCGTAAGATCAAACAATATGACTTTTCTTTTTGGCAGCACAAACTTTCAAAGAAACCAACAACAATGAAGATTTTTTAAAGTATTTTTTAAAAATCTCTAGAAATAAACTTAAGGAAAGTCCAAAAACAAATGCATTATTTTAGGGAAGACTTTCAAATAAAAATCTTGTCCGAGAGGAATAAATGCTACAGAGCTCAAGAAATCATAAATTGTGGGAAATTAGTAAACATGCCCAATATTAATTCAAGAAAATTGCATGAAATCTCTTCAGAATTTATTAAACGCTAATAGAATTTAAGGATGACCGCTTACTTCTTATATTTGTATAGAATTAGAATTTCTAAGAAATAAAATTTACCCCTTGTCCCCTTTGCTCTTTCTTTTCAAAGTGCTTCCTCATATGAAATATGCGAAAGTTACCATTACAAAATTGTACAGTGCTTGGGATACATGGCCCACGCGAGTGCTCGGTACATGTTAGCTATTTGTGTATTCCTTTAAAATTTCAAATGCCTTCAAACATATCATTTCGCTTGATGTTCAGATACCCCCTCTGATGTTGATGAAATGACTGACGCGTCCTCTGAATCAACATTTCTGTATCTCTTCTGCGCCAGGCACCTGAGACGTAAAGATGAACAGTCGTTTCCTAAAAGGTGGGTGTGTAAACAAGTAATCACGAAAATGACGCAGTAAATGCAAAAAAAGGCTTATCCAGGGGAAAAGAGGCTCCCTGTGACGGGTGCAGTCTTGACGCAGAGAGTGCACTGTCCACACAGCAGGCGGTACCGTGAATTGCGCCTCCCACTGCACCGTGCACGGGCCCTCCTCGGGGGCAGGCCCGGAGGTGGC
This sequence comes from Propithecus coquereli, assembly GCF_000956105.1. NCBI lineage: Eukaryota > Metazoa > Chordata > Mammalia > Primates > Indriidae > Propithecus > Propithecus coquereli. Next base: position 1,934,564 of record NW_012150163.1, read on the forward strand.
CCGAGAACAACGCAAGCAACCGCTGTGCGACAGGAGCCCGCTGGGGCAGGTGGCCCGCGCTGTTAGCGTCCGCTGGCGTCACACGCGCACCCGAGAACCAGGCGGACGCGGCACTCGGTGAACGCCGCCGCGCTGGTTCAGAGACTCGGCCTCCGCGAGGCCGTGATGGGCCTCTCCTGGGCTGCTTCCTCCTCACCCGGGTGCGGAGTGTCAAACGCACAACTTTAACCGCTGCTCAAACGCAAGCCCAGCGCCAGAGCCAGCAAAGCTGAACGCAGACACCCCCACTCCTTCTCTTACCAGGGACGCTCGCCACTGCTTTCCCGCCCAGCTTCGGCGGGAAAACGCTGCGCGTCCTCGGGGCGCGGCGTTCAGTGCCGCGTGCGGTTTAATAATTAGCTTCTCACCCTGTCCCGCTCGGGCTTAGTCGCAGACGGTCACAAGTGCCTTACGACGTCCTCAGAGAGCGCCTGCCGTGACGCTCGGCACACACTCGAGGCTCAATGAACCCGGGCAAACGAGAAGAAAGAGCGGAGAAAAAAACGAAGAGGTGCAAGCGGTGGAGGACGGGCGGGTCGAGCTCCCCGGGAAGCGGCCCCCAGGACGCTCGGCGGGACCCGGGGCTCAGCCACGAGCCACGACAGACGCCCCAGATGGCGACCAGCGAGACTCCCGGAGTCTCTGACCGAGAGCCTGTCCTCGGCGCCCGCGCAAAACGCCGTGAGGCACAACGGGCCCGCGGCAGGCGGGAGGCCGGGGAGTGGCGGCCTGGGCGGCGACGCCGCGGGGAGAAACCACGAGGGGGCCGGGCCGCCCGGAGAGTGGCGCAGCCACGACAGACACCCTCGCCGGGGCCGCCCCCGCCGCGGCGTCTCCGGGTCGCTGACAGGCCCCGCCCTGCAGGCGGCGCTCGCGTGGCGGCCGGAGGCCGGGCGCGCTGAGTCTGAGGAAACGCCGCGTCCTCGCCGGCGCCGAGCTCCCCGAGGGGCCGCGTCACAGTGACCCCTCGCGGGGACTGGAAGGCGCCGCGCTCACACTGACAAGCTAATCCGGGGGATGTTCCGAGACCCCCCTGGGGGCCCGAAGCTGAGGAGGGAAGTGAACCCCACATACCCTGTTTCTCCTACACTCGCGCCCGTGGGCAAGTGTGACTGACAAACGCGGCGCGGTAAGAGTTAGAGACAACAACACTAAAGTAGAGGAATGACAACGACATGCCGCGACAAAGCCAGCGGCTGCGATCGCTGTCGCTCTCACTGTGCCGCACTCACCGCTTTCCGCGCCGGGCTGACCGCGGGTAACCGGAAGCAGGAGTGGAAACCAGGCCCGAGGGGCTCCGTCTGCGTTTCTGCTAAGAACGCTGCCCTCGCTCCCTCTCCGCGCGCGTGCGCCGTCGGCCGCGGACGGAGGCGGACCCGGAGCGCGGCGGGCGGGAAGGCAGGGCCGGGCTGTGCGGGCGCGGCGGGCGGACGAGGGAGGAGGTCGCCGTGGAGAAAGGCTGCCGGGCAGGGCCTTGACTGAGACCGGAACGGCTCCTGGCACCGGGACTGGTGGGAAGGAAAAGGCGGGCGACCCGGCGGAAGAAACACCCGGAGAAAGACCTGGGCTGAAAACGGTTCGGCAAGTCCCGGAGGGGATGGAAAAGCGAGTCACCTCAGGGCCTCTGACGAGCGAAACCAAGATTCCGGGTAAAACCCACAGGTGTCCGCGAGCGCGAGGTTGCCGGGCTGCCGGGACGGGGCACCGCAGACGACGAGGCTTCGGCAGCGGGGCCCGGGGTCTCCCCGCCGCCATCGCAGAGCGCCTCCACCTGCGCGCCGGTGGCCGTGTCCGAATGCCCCTGCGTGACGACACCAGCCACACAGGATCGGGGCCCTAATGACCTCATCTTCACGTGGCACACCCGCCACAACCCTGCTCCAAACGAGGGCACATTCTGGGGTCCCGGGGCTAGGACTCCAGTGCGTGACCTTGGGGACCGCCATTCGACCGCAACGGCGGGCTCCACTCCGCCTTCCCGGGTCCACGCGCCCCGGGGGCAGCCGTCAGCAGCAAAGACAGAACTTGAGACTGTCATGGGAAGCTCTTCATCGCGTGCTCCTGCTTGAGTTTCTTGTCTGAAATATATTGTTTACTCGTCGACGTCAAGGCGGGGCTGCCGCTGGCTCCTTGTGGAGAACGGCAGGACTCCATCGGGCAAATGCCTCAGTGAAACGCAACTCGGGGACGCCTCCATTTCTCTTAGAAGAGGCGAGCTTCCGTCAGCAAAGGTGTGTTACACGTTGTCATATCGCATCTCGAGTCCTTCCGTCTCCGAGTTCACAGCGGTCGCCACAGGCACCATCCGCCAGGCGCGCGCCCGACGCTGAGCTGCGCGGCAGGTGCCCGTCAGGCCGAGGCTCAGGGCGACGCCGCCGGAGCCACTTCCGGTCTCTCCGCCCGCCTTTCAGGCCAGCCGGGCTGCTGGGTTTGGCTCCTTCGATCACTTGGCGGCCACGGGAGGCCTGTCCTCGGCCCGGCCGCGGTGGCAGCTTCCCGGACCGGCCGCGGTCTGCCCCTGCGCCAGCCTAACAGCGAGGTTTGGCCACACAGGAAGGCCCGCGCTGTTCTCGGGCTCCTTCCCGGTCCCTACCGCACAGTAATGGCGGAGCCCACGCTTCCGGCGGTCTCGGCTGAGGAAGAAAAGGGTGGCTCCCGGCCAGCCCTGCGGTTGCCGGCAGGCGGTGCGGACGGACGAACGGCCGTCCTGGGCTCTGGGCACACGAGGCTGTGCCCCTGCCGTGGCCCCGCCGCGTTTACTGGACCCGGGCGGGTCTCCTCACCTTCGTCTCCTCCGCGTCCGTGTGTCCTGCAGATGAGAGCCCCTGACATCTCCAGGGGTTGCTGGTGGTCCATGTATTTTTAAAGATGATTAAATAAGCTTACTAGTCAGATCCTAACATTAAAATCTGTGTCTCCAGCTAAAGGAAGTTACTAATAACTAGATTCATTGCCCTTTTCCCCTTGAAATCCTGACTCCTGAGAACAAAATAAGTATTAAGGTAATTACCACCCATTATTGCTCTAAATTGCCACGTGTGGGGTTTTGCAAGTGGATTTTCAATTCACAGACTGTTTACTGGTGCTAATTTTGTGGTGCCAATTTCATCCCCTCCATGGAATATTAATAATTCCCTTTATTTTTCATGAGAGCTTTATAACTCTATTATATGAAGTTGGATTTAGAAGCCCTGATATTGCACACACTTTTGCAGAATCTAAACAAGAGATCGGAGGATGGTTCCCCTGCTGTTACGGAGAAGAAATGGTCCCGGGCCGGAGCTCAGAGCAGGAGAAGATCAGAGAAGAATTATTAGGGAGATAAGAAGGAAGCGTTAACCTTGTACGATACCTAAAAATAGACTTCTCGGGGGACTTAAAAATCAGCTAGTCCAACAATTTCTACAGTTTGTTTTATGAGACATTAGAGTCACAGAATGTTAAAGGATATCACTAATTTTGAGCTTAACCAAATTAAGTTTTCTTTAATTCAGGGCATTTAAAGACACTGCAATTCTCTAAGAGAGAGATTAAAAAGTTCAGTGTTTCCCAGATTTACTTGTCTATGAGACTCCTTCCTTGGAGCATCTTAGAGGCTGAGTGTTCTGAAGGAAACAGCTGGGACCACTCAGCAGATCTGCTCCCCTTACAGCGAGACAAAGGGAACAGGAGCCAGGTAGGACTGGCAGCCCAGGACCGGAACTCAGGTCTCCCCCTTCCCCATCCCATCCCCCAGGACAGTCCCCCTCGCTGCGGCTGTGTAACTCTCCTTCCTCTTGTAGTTAGTTAGGCCACTCCGCACGCGGGCTCTCCCAGGCTTCTGCCCAATGCTACAAACATTTACTGAAGTCCTGGATGCATTTCATAAATCACTCATGTTACCAGCAAAAACAGCCAACATTTACTGCGCACCTACTGTGTGCGAGGCACTAAAGATTTCACGTGCATTATCTCATTTAATGATCTCAGCAGTCCAGGAGAGAGGCGCTGTTGTCATTCCTGTTTCCCAAACGAGGAAACTGAGCCTTAAGATTGCCCAGGTCATGAGGAGTCGACAGGGAAACTCGAGCCAAGCCGATCCCTCAGTCCCCGCACACCAGCGGGAGCCCACCTCTCAGGTTAGCGCTCAGTGTCTGGTGGCGGGTGGTAAGTGACATAGGACTAATATATCAGAAAGAGGTGTTAAAAAAAACATGGACAATGCATTGCTGCGGCTTGGGGGTGTGTTCGTTTTCCATTTTAACTGTGCTGCCAGCTGAGCCAGTCATGACAAGACTTGGTGTTGTCCTGTGTCTTGCATTGCCACCTGGCCAGGTTCCTCTTCCTCTGAAACTGCGCCAGCGGGAGAGTTCCACGAAAATGTCTGTCCCCTGTCCCCGATGTCTCTGATTTCTAAACTAAGGTCAGATTCTTCAAGGAAGTCAGGGTTATGAAATATTTCTGACAAGAATGGCAACAAGAGAAGCCAGGTGCCCTTTAATATAAATTTTATCATTAAAAAGGCATGTTTTTCTTCTAAGGGTAAACGAATCAAAACGACAAGGCGGGCATTCCTCTCCTGCTCTCTGCTCACTGTCCAATGATGAAGAGGAGGGTTGTCTCAAGCACTGAGAAGTTGCTCTGAGCTGTAACCAGCACATACTCACTGCACCACGGCGGCTTTCTGGGACATACAAAGTGCCTATGACACTAGCTCTTGCTTTTTGGGGGCTGACAGTTCACTTGCAGAGACCCAAAACCCAGAACATTAAAAAAAAAAAATACAGAATTCAGGATGTGCCAGATTTCATACGGCACACATTTTTGGAAAATGTCACATTTCTGAGGTAAAACACCGAAGTGGTGTTTAAGTCACGGGACCACTGTGGCCTGGCGTGGCTGGAGGCTTTCTCTCACTGCCAGCAGAACCCGAGAAGCTCTTGAAGGTCAAACTGAACCAAAGTGCTGAGGTTCTTTGTGGTAGGGACCAATGGCTCGTCTGGGGCAAGGGTTACAGACTGCACCGTGAGCCTTCATCTGTGAAGCTGTGGTTTTTCCCCTTGGCTTCCATCTTTGTACCCCTCCAATGCTGGGGACCATTTCTGTGGGGCAATGTGGACTACCCGCCTCGGGCATCCCCTAAACACATACTCTATCCACTGATGATGGTGGATATGAGACATTCGGCCTTCTTCACCTCTGAGAAATCTCATCTCCACATAAAGATAATCCTTGATGTCCATATAGCACTTTCGGCCTTTCCAAGGGATTCTGTCTATTTGTTCACTTTCTCACAAAATTCCTGTGGGACAGGAAACACAGGGGTCATTATCAGCATTTAGCAAGTAAAACAAAAAAACGAGGCCCAGGGGACTTGTCCAAAGTCACACTGCCAGACATGGAAGTAAAGTAATCTTGTCAAATCAAGGGTGCAATTGGCAAAATATAAACACAACTGAGTATTGGATGATAATTGTGAGTTTTGTTTGGTGTGATAATGGCCTTGTGTTTACCTTGGAAAGTTTCCTGGTTTTAGAAAGATACATGCAGAAGCTCCGGGGGTAAAGTGCCCTGACGTCCCTAACACCTGTAACGTAAGACGCTGCAGCAACAGTGCTAGGGCAGTATGTTAATACTGCTGGAAGTAGGCGCTCTGTATAGGTGTCCGTTGTCCTACTCTTTTTTTTGTGCTTGAATATTTCAGAAGAAAAACTAAAGTATTATAATTCATCACCAATGTTTAGCACACACCCTATAGTACCGCTGTGCATAAATTAGAGGGGTGGACCCTGAGGTCTCCTGCAATTAAATCGTGTTTGCTAGGACAGCAAGGAGATGCACATGTCTAAATTTCTTACATTGCTGACACACTGCATGAGGAATTAAGAGCAATTCTGCTTGAATCCCGAGATACAGAGTCTCCTGGCTTTGTCAGTCTGTGAGCTGTTTCAGCCACTGCCTCGAGGAAGCAACAGCGTCAAGCCAGGCAAAGGCACGCCCTTGAGAGTGACATTTCGGGAAGCTTCAGAAGGCGTGCCAAGGCCAACAGCGCCTCCGTGAGGATGGCCCCTGGCCAGCCCTGCCTTGTCGTCTCGGTTTAACCTCGGCCTTGCCCACGGCCTCCACGTCTTTCCCTGCCCAATGCTAGCCCCTCGCTGCACAGCCCATGCGAGGACGCCACCAGGCTCCCGCCTCCCAACCGAGGCTGGCTTGCTCGGCCCTGTGTTCTGGTTTCTTATCTCCCTCCCAGCTTGCACCATTCGCCATGTTCCCCGGCTCACAAAAAGGGCTACTAGGAATTCCATACAACACACTGAAACAGCCGGGATGTGTCCTAGGAAATTAACTTCATGGATAGCAAGCAGCTCTGGTATTTATTTCAGACACACTCAGGTTTGTTTCAACACGACGTTACTGCATACTGCATGTTACAGTGTGTGCATGTACATGCGTGCAGCACATGCCAGGCAGTGGGTGTTGTGTAAGGTGTACATGGTGCAGTTGCGCTTGTGCAAGTGTGTGTTAGGAGCCACACTGCTCTCCTCACAATAGCTTGGCTTTCGCCTTTCCACGCGTGGACTAGATTGACCTGCAGGGACAACACCCTGACACCTTAGGATTAGACGTCTAGCGTTTACTTGCAAGACGGTGACAAAAAAGAGGCCCATACCTTCTTTCTCACTGATTTAAAATGAAGGATACGTGTATAAGCCTACATACAGTTTTACTTTTTAAACAATAATTTAAAATGGTAATAATGAACAACTTAAGATTGATTTCTTTTTCATAAAATATGGTTAATTACAAATCCATATCATATGCTGCTGAGGTGACTTAGTCACTGAAAATACCAAATTTAAAATTGTTTCCCTCACTAAGCTCCACAAAGGTCTACGCCTACCATGTTCACTGTGTATTCCTAGTGCCAGATATATAGTAGATGTTTGTTGACTGAATGATGAAATGAACAAACTTGGGGTCTCCCAGGGAAGGCGAATTTCCAGTGACCACATAGCACAGCACCCACCTGCTAGTCAGCTCCTGTTAGATAACGCATTAGTTCGCCGGGGCTGCCACAGCAAAGTACCACAGACCTGGGTCCTAAACAACAGGAATTCACTCTCTCACAGTTCTGAAGGCCAGAAGCCCAACATCAAGGTGCCAGCAGGGTTGGTTCCTGGCGAGGGCTCTCTTCAGAGCTTGCAGTCAGCCGCCTCCTCGCTGTGTCCTCACCTGGTGGAGGAAAGACCTCCAGTGTCTCTTGCTCAGGGCAGCAGTCTGTCCCATCAGGACTCCGCCCTTGCGACATCGCTCAACCTTGATCATTACATCACAGGCCCATCTCCAAGTACAGTCACGTTGGGGGTTAGACCTTCAGCATAGGAATTTGGGGGAAGCAGAGGAGACACGTTCAGCCCCCACTTGCATTCCCCAGACAAAATACACTGTCCTCCATCCACTCCTCCCAAACTGTACATGAAACCACAGCTGTTCCATCCCAACCAAGTGACAAGTTCCATTTTCTGAAGGCCAGGTAGGCGCAGCCCAAGTGAATGAACTGCATGGGGCTTCAGACGCCTTGGGAACACGTAGGGAAAAGGTGGGAGAGGGACGGCTTTCCTCATCTCCGTGGTTATTTATACAGCTCTGTCGATAGATTTTTTTTAACTTTTTAAACTATCAGGTTGAACTTACTCTCTCTTCTCATTAGAAGTCAGTATAAGAGACTCTTTCCTATTTAATTACTCATAGGTTTATGAGAGAACTAAAAACTCAGTACTTCCAAAATTATAATTTTAATAAGTAAAATAATCTAGCCCTTACGTAAAAAGGAAAATACCTTGCAGGTTTTCTAAGTGGTACTGATTTCCCCTTCCGTGGTCTTCCTCAGCGCTGTGGCTGCAGACACAGCTGC
>NW_012150163.1:1952323-1954361 GCF_000956105.1 Propithecus coquereli
CCCTGCCGTGACTCTGGCACCAGGCCAGCTAGAGAGCTGGGAGCAGAACAGCAGCCCCTCGCATGACGGTCACCTCAAATGAGATTTGGGATGGAGGGGAGTTTGCAAAGGATAAAAGTGATGTGCTGTGGAAATAATTATCCTACTCCAGAAATCTTTACACTATATGCTATTTTGAAATTGAGTTAAAAAAAATTGTAAAATGCTGTTAGCCCAAATCCTTTCTTTCTTTAAGGTCATTATTTTTCCATGGTCAAGTATTTTTATTTTGTAGATGGGGTTAAGCCAATTTAGTTGGATATAATATGATTTAATTAGCATTACATGTATCTATTACCTTTCCAAATAAATTAAAATCATCTTGGAACAATAGTCGATAGTCATGCTTATACTTCTTCTACATCCTATATAGCAGCTGTCATTTTGCTGTGTCTATGATATTGCTATGTCAATAAATAGTGAATATGATCAAAAGTTTTTAAAAGTTATTGATACCCAGGGAACCCCCTACCAACCTGGGTCATGATCTCGTAACTACTTCTACCGGTAACGAGTGTGCCAGCATCCAAAAGTGTGCGAACAGACTGCGACAAGCCCCCCATCCACCTCAACTTGAAAAACGTCAGTCTGTGACACAGTTGAGAACTGCTAAATGTGGGGTATGTGTGTGTGTAAGTGCAGGTAAGTGCTGATTTTGTTTTATAGGCTTTTGTTTTTTGTTTTTGTTTAGAAGAGAAATGGGGAAAAGACGGCCCCTAAAAGGCCAAAGCAAAAAACTTGTAAGAGAGCCCTTTAGGCTTTCGCTGACAGTGAACTTACTTTTCACTTCACATATCATTTTAATATCTCAGTGTCTGTCAAGTTTTTACACTACAAGTTTTACATATATCATTCATTCTTAAAACAAAATCCAAAAACATCTGCTCCCTACCATTCTCCTGTAAGAATGGAACATGCACAACAAGGGAAATAAGTGACAGTAAAGAGGCCACCTACCGATGGGAGATAATGTTCACAAACCACACGCTGGATAGGGGGTCGCTATCCAAAATACATAAGGAACTCCAACTCAATAGCAAGAGAACAATTAACCCAGTTACAAAATAAGCAAAAGACCTGAACAGACATTTTTCAAAAGAAGAGATACAAATGGCCAACTGATATATGAAAAACGCTCAACATCTCTAATTAGAGAAATGCAAATTAAAACCACAAGATACGACCTCACTCCTGTTGGAATGGCTGTTATCAAAAAGAGAGATGGTAAACAGTGGTGAAGACATGGAGAAAAGGGAGCCCTCACAACTGCTGGCAGCAACGTAAACTAGTGCAGCCATTTGGAAAACAGTATGGAGGCCCCTCAAAAAGCTAAAACTGGAACTACCATGTGATCTGGCAATCCCACTACTGAGTGTATACCCAAAGGATCAGAGGCCAGCATGTCGAAGAGATATCTGGGCTCCCATGTTAATTTCAGCATCATTCATAACAGCCAAGATATGGAAACAACTTAAGTGCCCATCAACAGATGAATGGACAAAGAAAATATGGCATACTGATATACACACAATGGAATACTCCTCAGCCTTTAAAAAGAAAGAAATCCTGTCGTTTGCAGCAACATGGATGAAGCTGGAGAACATTATTCTAAGTAAAACAAGCCAGGCACAGGAAGACAAATTACTATATGATTTCACTTAAATGTGAAATCTAAAAACATCAGTCTCATAGAAACAGAAAGTAGAAAGGCAGTGATCAGAGGCTGGGGGCTGGGGGGAGGGTCGGGGAAAGGCAAGATGTTGGTCAGACGGTACCAAGTCTCCGTTAGAGCACAAGAAGAAGTTGTAGGGACCTGGTGCACAGCACAGTGATCACAGTTAACAATCATGTATTACGTATTTCAAAATTGCTAAAAGAATAGATTTTTAACATTCTTACCACAAAAACAATGTCAAGTTGGTGAGATGACAGATATGTTAATTAGCTTGATTGAATCTTTCTACAATGTATATACACAGATCAAAACATTACATTGTAC
>NW_012150163.1:1954411-1956180 GCF_000956105.1 Propithecus coquereli
GCCCCAGTTCTCGCGGGGAGCCTGTTCCTGCGCTCCTCCAGCCTGGCCGGACTCTCCTGCTGTTGGCCCGTATCTCCAGTGAGATGCCCTCTGCTGTGGGACGCGGCCAGAAGCGAGCAAAGTCCGGAAATCGTAGCCAACGGAAGGGACAGAAATGAAGACCCGGGAGCGGCTGCGCCTGCCTTTTCCAGGGTGCTACACATGCACCTCATCTGAGTGTCATTCATCTGGGGGTGTGAAGTGAGTGTCTAAGTTGACCATTTAAAACAGCACTTAAAATTAGTAGCCAGCTGTCACATATGGAATATATGACATGTTCATGTGTATGTAAAATATAAATTCACAATGAATAAATATGAGGCTCTCTGATTTTCCACTTATTTATTTTCTTGAACAGGTTTCACACCTGTTTCCTTAATCACCTTTACAGCAGATTTTACTATTTATAGTGCCAGTCTTTCCTCGCCACTCTTTCTTTTTAAAACTTTCATAATTATTATAGTTATTCTCTTCTAAACTCATGGAAAGTAGTTTAAAAGGGTCTGGCATGTAATAGTCACTAAATAAATGTTAGTTATCATCAGTATTATTGTTTATTAGGTTTATTCTGTCAGATGAACTTCAAAATAATTTTGGCAATCTCACAAAAGTGAAGAATGGGGATACTCAATCCAATATTGATTATTTTAGCCATCCATTAATTTTGGAAAAACCAACATCTCCACAGTGTGGGTCACCGTACATCAACAGGGCATGCACCTCATTTATCCTTCATTTCCATCTGTCCACAAAACAAATGATCATTCTCCTCAATACGTTCTATATTTCCTTCCAAATATTATTTTAGACAGGAATCTTTAGCTTCAATAAACACAAATACCACTCAAACTCAAGAAAAAAAGAGACTTTATTGTAAGAATATGTCCCATGGGATTCAAAGACAGAAAACACAATATAGACACACATGGCAGGGACTGAAATGAGATAGTCAGAAACCAAGGCTCTTCTTTGTACCTCCCTCCCTCCTTCCCTCCCTCTCTCCCCTCCCTCCCCTCTGGACCCACACCACCACCTCTGTCTCTGCTGCTGTCCTTGGATCTGCTCCATTCCTGTGCTCCTCTCTTCAGACCAACTTCTCTGCTTGATCATAGTTTTTGCTTCTTTGTAATTTTAGTTGCCACACGGCTTTGTTTTGTTGTGGTCCACTTCCACCCGTAACTCTGCATGAATTTTTACCTCTGCTCCCCTCCACCAATGCATACTGTATAGTCTCTGCGTCCCTTAATTCAAGCTCCTAAGAGAGAAAATCGGGTGTGCTGCTGGCTAGTCAGTGGTGGCTCGGGTCAGCCATTTCACTCCTGGACCAGTCAGGTACTTGGGGACACGAGGGAGGTGCACGAGGGGAGCGAAGTGGCATAATGTCTGAACCATATGACATGTGGGACCGCTCCTGCCAAGACAGTGGACAAGGCAGGCAAGATCTCTAGAAGTGCAAGAATAGGTCAGACAAGTATAGACATACCTAATAGTATTCCCAGACATAGTATATCAGCTTATCATAAGCAGGATTCATTCATTTTTCATTATATTACCCTCAAGTTATTCCTATACATAGTAATAATCTTGACATTTGTGTATTTATTACATATCCAGCAACTTTACTCATCAAATTCAATTGTTTTTAACTTGATTCCTTGTAGAATTTTTTGGCCTAATATTTAAAATAATGATTCCTTTTTTCCTCTACTTTAAACATTTATTCTGATTAT
>NW_012150163.1:1956230-1958885 GCF_000956105.1 Propithecus coquereli
CAAGCGCCTGTGCTAGTTTCCCCACGGAAGGTGCGCACAAGAGGCACCGGGATACCCGCGGGGCCACCCTCCCCTTCCTGGGGCCCCTGCAGCACCCATGACCTCGCCATTCCCAGCCAGCCCTGGGACCTGGGACCTCCTCCGCCACAGCCATTCCAGTCCTTTCCTGCACTGCTCTGCGCCCCCAGGCTGAGCGCGTGACCTGTGCCGCCCGACTCCCGTACCTAAGGACACGAGGGCACCAGACCCCAAGGCCTCATCTCTCTAAGACCAGACCCACGCTCCGGCCCTCCCCGCCTGGCCCAGGGCAGCGGCCTCCTCTACTCCTGGTCTCTGGGTGCCTCAGTTTCCCGTGTTTGCTCCCTACACTCACCCCCGCCCCCCGCCGGTGGTCCCGTCATGAAAGTCTCTTCATTTGCAGGCTGTGGGAGGGCAAGGATCACACAGGAAACAAGGAAGAGCATTCACCAGACAGCGAGCCCCAGTCCACAGGCCCGTTCCCGTCACTTCAGTGCACAGAAGCCAGAGTCCCAACATTAAAAACGTGGCAGAACGCACAGACCCTATTAACTCGGAACAGCCTCAGTGGCACGTCACAGGCATTCGGTCTTCGGCACAATCGCCCCTTTCGTAGTGATGTCCTTGAGGTGACGTTGAGTCTGTTCCATAAAACCCAGACAGCCCCACCATGCCTGGCAAGACCCACTGGCCAAATCAGCAGCTCCGCCCCTGCAAAAGGGCCAGGGGCCAGCAACCCCGGCACCCACCAAGAGAGCTGTCCCCTTGGCTCCGCACACCCACGGGAGTCCCTGGCGTGCAAAGGAGACACGCACAAAACGACGGCAACACGGTCAATCCAACGAACCCCGCCTCCGTGAGCCCAGGTTCTCGCTCAGTGATCTGCACACCTAGTGCGAGCCAGGGAACCTGTCTCCGCCACAGGGTAGAGGCAACTTAGAAACAAGTCAGTTGTTGATTTGATAAAGATGAGAAAAAATGCATTTTTAAAAAAATCAAATGAATCTGATAACACAGTAGAATAAAGAAGCCACTGTTTCTAGGCTAAAAATAGTCTCCTAGAAACAAAGTATCTCCTGGTCTATTCAGTGGGAAAAGAGATTTTTTTGCTTGAAGCAATGAGCTTCAGCTTCCTGATCTTCCTATGAACTCTTTACAAATCTCCTAAGACCTGCCAAGGCACTTAGGCCACAAATGCTGCGACGCAATTTAGGGAATGACAGCTGTTCACCTCCTTCCCTCGGGCTGAGGGTTCCGAGTCTCTGCCTCAGTGCCCTCGTGAGGAAGACCCGCCAACCACCAAGTTCTCAGAGCCCGAGCTGACGTCGTTAGAGCCGGAGGACACTAGAAAGCGCTCTGGCAACGAAACGAGACTCCACGAGACCAGCCATACACACAGGTTATGACAGGCGTTTCCTGGGCATGACTGGAATTCCCTCATAGCAGGGAATTCTCCTAATCCGCCCAAAATGTACTATGCTCTGTTCCAGAACACTTAGTAGTTTCCCTTTGCTGGGCGCTTTATTCTTCTCTTTTCAATGTGTTTTCTTTGGGGGCATTAGATTTTGAACATGTGACAAGACAACATCACCTACTGGACAGAGCACTCGGTGGAATTTAAGGCACCCAGAGTCATTTAACTTCACGTCTTGACTTTCTCAACTATAAGATGGGGAGAACACGCTGTTACAGTCCAGCCCACAAATACTTTCTACAGGCAAACTCAGCTTACCCGGGAAGGACTTCAGACTTCTCAAAGGTAAAGGCCGAGTCAGTCAAGTCTCCACCTGAAAGCTCTCCTGTGAATGTTCTCCCGGTTCAGACGAGCGGGGAGGGTGTGAAATCAGTGCATTTGGGCTTTTGTGTCCTCCCCTCCGGGAGCTGATATCACCACCCTCTGCCCTCCCAAGTCCCTCCTGAGGTGTAAGCAGATGTCAGTGGATTTTCTCTAAGATACATAGATTTTCTTTTTGGCATTTCCATAGGAAATGGTGGAAAATGTAAAACGTATCCGTGGCTAGAATGCCAAGGGCTCCCACGGAGGCTCGGCAGGTCTCGGGGAGTCTTCCAGGGCGCTCTTCCACCCACCCACGTGCGGACGCCTCTCTGTCCCGCCTGCCTGGAGTCAAGCTGTCTGCAGGGAGTGCGCTGGCCCACCCACAAAATTAAAACTCAAGAATCTAGACAAAGTCAAAAGACAGATGAACACCTGTAACTTACTGGAGTAAAAATCCAAAATTAGAGGCAACACTTTGCTGGGAGTGTTTTTGGTTCAAGGAAGCCCAGGACTCGTTCTGGCTGTAAGGTCGCTTCTGTCTCTGGACGCAGCCAGTGGCCGTGAGGTTGGTGCGCCCCAGCTCCCGCGGGGAGCCTGTTCCTGCGCTCCTCCAGCCTGGCCGGACTCTCCTGCTGTTGGCCCGTATCTCCAGTGAGATGCCCTCTGCTGTGGGATGCGGCCAGAAGCGAGCAAAGTCCGGAAATCGTAGCCAACGGAAGGGACAGAAATGAAGACCTGGGAGCGGCTGCGCCTGCCTTTTCCAGGGTGCTACACATGCACCTCATCTGAGTGTCATTCATCTGGGGGTATGAAGTGAGTGTCTAAGTTGACCATTTAAAACAGCACTTAAAATTAGTAGC
>NW_012150163.1:1962535-2020904 GCF_000956105.1 Propithecus coquereli
ACACACACACAATTATCATTGACAATTAAAAATAAAGTAATCAATGTTAAAAATACATGCATTTCTATGAAAAAAGTAAAACAAATAAATAAACTTTTAATGAAGTTTTTTTGTTTGTTATAAAACAAAAGAACTGGAATATGTTTGGAACTAGAAGTGGAATAAAAATATTACAGTCTTGATTTTATTTATCATTCACATAATTAGAAAAACAAGTTTTAATTCTTTGAAAAGAGGGGCTGAGTGGTATGCATGTTCTGATGCATGTGCACACATCAGAACTACCAGCTTTGGAAGGGGGGCCGAGCGCTCAGCCTGCCCTGGGAAGGAAGGACAGCGGCGTCCAGGCAGGGACAGCCACCAAGGCTGGTCAGTCTCAGTGCGCGCCCAGGTCTGGGGAAGCACGGTGACCCACCGTGTTAACTTCTCCAGCGCGCGGGCCGGTGGGCCTGCTGCTGGATTTATGGTATCTATTATTGAGCTGTAGATCAACCTAGATACCGCATGTCAGTGTAAACACCTCTTCACACTCTTCACCGTATAACTTGTCATGTTTAATCTCCTACATCGATGTTAAACGTCTCCTTACCATCACACTGTAAATACAGCATGGACCATTTTTCTACATGACTAAAAAGAGTGACTGAAGAGCTGATTAAAAAAAAAATCCTTGATTTATTTCACCTGAGGTTCCCCAGGAATACGCCATGATTTATGTCCCAGCACAGGCTGTCTGATTAGTTCACTCTGGGCTAAAAAGGCAAACCATTAAAGGCATTAAAATTTCAACAAGAATGTTATCTCCACTGCAGGCACAACAGTGACATCTTGTGCCTAGGAGCACAGGCGCTAGCGGCGGCGCTGCCACTTCCCGGGCAACGTCTGGGGCCTGAGGAACCAGCACGTGGCCAGCAGGACGCGCCGTGTGCACTAAAACTGCTTCACGGTGTTGCATCAACCCCGGCCAGGGAGGCTGTTCTGTCACTTTCACTTAGCATATACGGCACACAAAGGCGTAGTCACGTAGCTTTTCTCCTTACATGAGAAGGTTGATGTAAAACAAAGAGCACTGTGCCAAGAGTCCAGGGCTGGGCCCCAGCCCTAGCTCCGGTCATCGTGAATTCAGGGTGCTATTTCCTCCTGTATAAAATAAAGGCCTTAAGTCTGAGGTCAAACACAGGAATAGCTTCACATTTACAGTTCTTGAATTATTTTAATTAGGCACACTGTCAAAAGGAAATAGTAAGCATGTGTCACTGTGCATTGCTACATTTGTATCATGTTGAGTTAAGACAAAGACTGTCCCCGATGTCCCTCTCAAGCCTTTCACGGTTACCTGCAGGCACACTGACAACCAACCACGAACCTTCGGCAGCACACAGAAAGCAGGAATGCGGCTCGTGCATCTGGCGTCACCAAGGACCTGCTGACCAAGGCCGGGCTCAGCCAAAGCAGGTCACCGCTGCTCCTCGCGTCTCTTCCCTGAGCCATCACAGGCAGTTCTCAAGCCGGGGAGGAGGCCAGGCGTGAGCAAGGACAACAAGGCGTCCGAGCTCGGGGCGCATGACTGGCCACCAGCTCACGGGCCTGGTTCTATTGGTCAAAGCAGTGGCACGTGTGAATCCAAAGCCGAAGGGCAGGAAAACGCACATCGCCCTCGCAGGGGCAGCTGCGACGTCACGTGGTGAACCACGCAGGGGAAGAGGAGGGAGGAGGCAGGAGCGCAATCCATCACCTCACACTAGGAAGGAAAAAGGGACCGCAGGGCCGAGGCCGTCTGCACCAGCATTGCTCCTCATACAGAACGCACCCCGACCCAGCGCAGAATTAATTTAATAAGCATTTGTTTTGACTACCTCTGGTCAAGACTTGGCGTCAGGCCAAATCGCAGAACTGGTTCCACAACCCCCTGCTGTGTCTAAGCTCAGGCTCTGCACCTCCCTGCCCAGGCTGTGCCTCCGCCCACCAAGGGGGCACCCGCGCTGAATGCTAAGGAGGCTTCCAGCTCCTTACACGAAATACCAGCAAATACACACGATATGAACACAGGCCTCATCCGACCACTCTTTCAAAGCACGCATCAAATTCAGATTAATAATGCAGACAGATTTGTAACCTGAAGTAAAAAATTTAAAATTTCCTTTTTATAAAGAACTTTAGAATAAAAACCTAGATGTGAGAAACCTAGGAATACATTGTTCAACAATTCGGATGTAAAATTATTTTTAATTTGTTGGGACCAAAGTAATATTTTCTTTCTCGATGATATTTTTATCCAAGCATATTTTTGTGAATTCTATGTTTGACTTATTCCATATCTGGCATGTTTTGTGAATGGATTTGAAAGTGTCTACTAATGTCAGAGTTATGGGCCTGAGAAAACACTAAATTACGAAAACTTTCTAACAATTTAAACTATTAAGTCTTAGCTGCAGAGTAGCAAATACATAAAATACACACAGGGTCTCTTGGGAAGGAAATTGAGAATCAGGGCCCTAACCTGCCGTTAGCTAGTAAGTGCACACGTGGCAGAAAACAGGGGGGTGCTGACCCCACTCTGACTTTTGGAAGATCTCCTTTGCCACGGATGCCGCCCTGGGAGCAGCTAGGAAGCACGAAGACAGCAGACAACGATGAGGAAGAGGTCAGAGGCCGGGAAAGGAGACTGTGACCCATCAGAAGTGGGTCTGTTTCAAAGCTCTGGGAGACACTGGGAAGCGCGCTGCAGCGTCGAGGCGGCGGCGACACGACGTCTGCAGTTTGCTCTCCGTGGTCCAGCAAAGCAGCTGTAAGCACGTGTGGACAGAGGTAAAGGCAGACGTGGCTGAGACGCCAACAGATGGCCAACGTGTCGGAAGGTACCCGAGCGCTCCCGCGGTATTCTGTAAGCCTCCCTCTGTGCCGGAAACTTTTCCAAATGAAAGAATACAAAGCACACGAAATAAATAAACGAATACCCTCCTGGAGGCTTCTAGTCGAGATGCCCCAACAGTCTGCTCTCCAGGGACCCTCTCAGCCCCAAACCTTCACCATGCTGGGTATAAGCTACCAAGCAAAAACAAACAAAAGACATAATCAAGCTGAAAATTAGCCAAATAGCTCTACGAACCAAAGGTGATAGTAGAAAGCTGGGAGCAGGACTGAAGACCAAGCCTGCTGCAAGGGGGGTCTGGAAACAGACCATGACTGCGGCGATTCCGCGTCCCTGGGGTGGCGGGCAGGAGGGGCTCGCACAAAAGGATCGGAGCAGACTCACTGAATGCGGCCAGTAGGACATTCGTAATGAACAGAGAGGGACAACACAGGAACAAAGCCATGCACCATTCCTCTTTTGGATCAAAAGTGCAAAAATGCCAAATAAAATATTAGCAAATCAGCAGTGTATAAAGATCGTTTATCATGACAAAGTAGGACCTGACTTAAGAATGTAAAACGGTTTAGCACCAGAACATATATAAAGTAAACTACCAAGTTAACATAACAGATTTAAAGAAGAAAACCCTTATGCTCTCCTCAGTTGATTCAGAAAAATCACTTTATGAACTTCACAATTACTCATGTGCTTAAACAATATGGACGACAGAGAAGAACTTCCTTAACCTGAAAAAAATCATCAGAAACTCATGGCAAGAATCCCTTCTAGCTATGATGAAGTTGCTGGTGGTAAACCACTCCTCCTGCCAGGAATAAACAGAAAATCTAGAAAAAATACCCCAAAAAAGTCTGTTGGAAAGCACTGAAGAGCCACTGAGGCAACGAGAACGTGAGGGAACAAAACCGCGGGGCAGCGTGGACCGTGCTGAGAGGGGGACATGCTGCAGCTCTGCCCAGCCAGGCTGCTGCCGATGCTGACATGCAGCAGGGCCAGGTGTCCATAGGCCCCTGCTGAGGGCAGAGGCACCACCAGGGCTCCGGCAGCCCCACGAAGGTGAGGAACTGACACTGGGGACTCCAGGATCCCAGTGACAAGGGAAGGGACAAAAGCCAGTCACAGCAGGAAGTCAGTTTTGCCCTCCAGACACATGCTGGATTATGAAGTTGCAAGGGCAGAAAGCCACAGAGACAAAAAGAAAAACCCTGAGACACAATAGTGAATTCTCAGCAAGTTGCTAAAAAAAAAAAAAAAAAAGTCAAGGACTGGAAGTCATGACCCGCTGTGGAGACAGCCTGGGGATCAGCAGGGCTTTGGGTTGAAACACCCAGGAGAAGGGATACCGGAGCCCTCCCCAAACCACAGCCCAGCCCCACCTCGGCGCAGGCCAGGACCCCACTCGACCTGCCGGGCGCAGCAGGCGGAGCCGTCTCTGGGAGAGGATGACAACGGGAGATGGCATGATCGGCCACACGCAACGTCCAGCCTTTGGGGGAGGGGGTGCCACGCATGTAGCGAGGCAGAACCATGTGGCCAAAATCGAGGAGGAACAAGCCACTAGAAACAGACCCGCCTTTGATGCACATGTTGAAATTATCAGACAAGTAATTCAAAATAGTTTATGAGCACGTTTGAGGAAGCGATGGGGAAAATGATGAAAAAAGTTCTCACTAGAGAACTGAAATCTAAAAAGAACCAAATGGGAACTTTAGAACTAAAAAAATATAACAACTGAAACTAAGAACTCAACAGATGGTTGTAACGGCAGACGACACCCAGCAAAAGGAAGTATCAAGAACTGAGTCCAGGTCGACAGGAAATACCCAAAACGGACATGGAAAGGAAAAGGTGGAGACCCCAGAAAAGAACCTGCAGGACATGTGGGACGCAGGGCAGGGGTCGCACACGGGTCACTGGACTCCGGGCGGGGAGGGAGAGCGAGTGCAGCACCGTCACCGTCTGAGGGGATAAGGAGCAAACGTTTTCTGACACTAAAGAAAGACATCATCAAGCCAAGCCACAAATTTATGAAGTTCTGCAAATTCCAAGCAGGATAAATAGAAAGTAAAGAACAAAACCCTCCACAAATACCACCCTTGCTGCTAAAAGGTTTAAAGCACAGCAAAAGACCGCATAAACCCATAAGCCACAGCCTGAGAGGTTTCACAGTCCATAAAACCAGCAAAGAATTAAAAACCACATTATACTTTTTTGAAGTTGACAAATCAATTTTTAAAAGACAAGCAAATCGCTGACTTTTCCACGTCTAGGAGGCTTCGACTTACCGGACCAAAAGCCCAAAGCACCCGTCTCTTCCTCCCACAGCTGCTCGGGCACCATCCCACTCCCTCCGAGCTGGAGTGGCAAGAAGGCCCCAGGGCTCCCGGCGCTTTGCTCCTCGCGAGGCTGCTTGCCCAGGGGGAGCGGCCTCCATAAGGCCCCAGCCTGCCTCGCGGGCTCTGGGCCACCACGGGTGACGATTCCACCAACCGTCCTCCAGGACCTAGAAGGTCGCCATACCTACGGCCCACGACCTTTGCTTCTTCGCGCTTGCCCTGGCCCCTAAGCCAGTGCGCGTTATGTTAGGGGTTTGTCACTGCACATCCACATTCAAAGGCCCACGTTTCTGACTGCATCACTGACCCCAAATACAGTGAACGGAAGGGACAGCAGCGTCCTTCACTCTTGCTGCACAGCCCAGAGCTGGTCAGCAGGTCCCCGGCGCCGGCGTGATGCTGCCCAAGGCCCCGGCTGGCCAGTCAGGTCTGCATGGGCAGCGCGAGGCCATCTCCAGACAGACAGAAGGAAAACAGGGTGTCCAGGGAAGGGACCTTGTCACATCTACACGCCTCCCACGGCCAGACGCAGTCACAGGGCCACACCAGCTGCATGGCTGCCTTACAAACGTAGTCTCAACTTTCCAACCTCTACAAAACCAAGGACAGACGGAGGCTGAGGGGTGAATGCAGAGGCCTTTAGCCCACAAGTTCGTCCCTGTCCCGAGGGGCTGGGTGTGCCTGCAGAGAGGGGCCAGACAAACGTGGGGTTTTGCTCCTTCTCCGACTCTCGGACATGGCTGTGTCCTCCCCACAGACCACTGCCAGCTTGTCTTCGGTTCTCATCTCTCCTGCCACCAGGACGACAACCCTTGACCTATGTCAGTGCCAGCCTATCAGGCCTTGGCAGGTGCCCCCTGGCTCCAAATCCAGGGAGGAAATGGCTGAGGTGTCAGCTCCCTCCCAGAAGCCCCACACCCCTGCAATACAGGACACCCCCAACCTGAATTCCAAGGGAAGAAGCTGAATTAATACATCAAACTGGGGTCCCGATATCGAATTCTGCCAAGGCAGGGATATAATTAAGAGATATCAATCTATAGAGCAAAAAGGATTTCCTCTAAGGGGATCTCCTGCATCCGTCCATAACAAAAGCAGCTAGCCCGTCGGCGCATGCGCACACACACGCACTCTCACCCTCCTGCGCCCCTACGCTCCGGCGATGCGCCTGCCCCACGATGAGGCACATTGCACGGCAGATGCCACCCAGGGACATAAAAGAAGACTTAAACAAGAGAATTCACATTTTTTATTCCTGAATGGAAAAATTCAGCACTGTAAAATATCAGGTCTCCTTAAATTAATAATGTAACTTCCACCCAAATCCTGATGAGATTGCTTTAGGAATTTGAAAAAAAATGATTTTAAAATTCATCAGGAATCTTATATACTTACAAAAAGAAGAAGAATTAGGGAGGCTGGTGCTACCAGATAATAAAACATACAAACAGCAACTACGACAGTCTAGAACAGGTGAGAGACATAGTCAAACACATCAATGGAACAAAATACAGCCCAAGAGCAGACACTAGTACACATGGGAATTTCACATATAATAAAAGAGGCATTTTAAATCACTGTAGCAGCCTATTCAAGAAATAGTACGTAGGACAACTGCATTGCTATTTGGGAAAAAAACCTAATCCTTATCTCACATCTTACCTTATAATAAATTACAGGTAGACTCAAGTTGAAAGGGGAAAAATAAGACATTAAGATAATAGAAATAATTATATGACTATTTCTACAATCTATAAGTGGAAAGAGCTCTGTAAGACGGACATCAGAGCAGAAACTATAAATATTGGTTGGCATGAAAATGTAAAATGTCTTCATGCCAAAAAAATATACTGTTTATTGATTAAAATGCAAATAGTAATACAACTAAATCTAGAGGGAAGGCCTGAGTGACATGAAATAATTAAATCCTCATCAATCAGGAGAGAACGGAAAGACCTTGCTCAAACTGCTGAAATCAAGGAATTGCGGAATCCTACGATAGCAGGGATTTGGGAAAGGGAGCACGACATCAACGCTAGAGAAAGGGGTGTGCTCACTCGCGGCTGGAAACGTGAGAAATACAAGTTGTTACAGTTTTCTTCACTAAATCTAGCGACTATAGAAAATTATATATCTATCAATTCTTCTATGTATTCCTGTCCCAAAGAGCGAAAAGCACCAATATGTAACCACCAAATACGTACATACACAGGAATCTTATTAAAGCCTACTTTTAAGTAGCCAAAAAAAGAATTAAAAACAAAATAAAAATGGGTGTAGGTATACAAATTGTGGCACAACACCATGGAATTCACTAGAAAGAATGGGCTAGAACTATACCAATGGACTTGGAGGGATTACCTATGTCTGCTTATTATGTGCTTATTCTGTATTTATTATAATAAATTATGTTAAGTGTAAGAAAAAACAAGATGTAGGGAAGTGTATACAGTATGAATATATTCACGTACAACAATGAACCAAAACACATATATGCCAGCACATGTGCAGGTATTAAGTACGCCTGGAGCTGAGAACAGCAAGAACATTTACACACCGCAACTTCACCGATTTTGGTGCGGGGCTGAGAGAGAACTTCGGAGGGTCGTTAAGATGCAAAATGAACAAGAGGTAGGACAAAAAAATTAAGACTATGCATGAAACTATTCTGTCTGTGTGAAATGAGAGAGCTTGACTATGTCCCCAACGCTGATGTTTGTCATCACAGGATGGTGTGTGTTTAGGTGAACTTTACTTTCTCCTTGTATTTTTGTTTGAGAGTTTTGCAATATTATACCATGATGTAATCAGAAAATAAATTGCTCTAGGTAGCCAAGAGGTGTGGATCAAATTGAATCCAAAGGAAGCAGAAGAAAATAATAAAGAGTTGAAAACTAATAGAAAATAGACAAACCAGAGGAAAAAAATCAATGTTTTTTTTTTTTTTGAAAGATCACTAAAGTTGATTAACTTAGGTAGAAAGAGAGAGAAAGAACACAAATTTCCAATATCAGGAACAAAAGAGGAGACTCTGCAGTAAATATTAGGCATAAAACAGGTAATAGGGGAACAGTGCAAACAATCTTATGACAATGATTCAACAGCTTCAGAAAAATAATAAATTCTGTGAAACACACAAATTACCAACTTAGGAAGAAATAAAATATAAAATGTAAAGAGATGCAAAAAATAAAAGAAATTGGTTTAATAATTTAAAGCCTTCTTATGAAGCCTTTCTGCAAAATCCCAGACCCAGAGGTCTTTGGTGGTAAATTCTACCAAACCTAAGGAAAGCAAATAGAGGAAAAAGGACCATTCCTAACCCATTTTTGTGAGGCCAATTTTACACTGAAATCAAAACCAGACATGTCATTACAAGAAAAAACTACAGACTATATTCTGAGTGAGCATAGATGCCACAAAGCTTATCTGAATATTAGTAAATTTAACTGAGCAATATATAAAGGGATATTATAAAGGATAACACATTATTTGCCAATATCAATAATAAGTTTTTAGCAAACCAGAAACAGGAGGGTTCTTCATCAACCTGGTAAGAAGTGTCCAGGCAAAGCCTGCAGCTACCATATTTAATGGTGAAAAACTCAACACTTTTCCCTTAGGCCTGGGAACCAGGCAAGGAGACTGCTCTCACCACTCCTAACAAAACGTCGCACTGGAGGGCCCAGCCATTCCAATTAGCCAAGAAAGAGAAATAAAAGGCATACAGATTGGAAATTTAAAAAAGGAAAATTATCGTTATTTGCAGATGGCATTATTGTGTATGTAAGAAATCCTAAGGAATCTATAAGGAAAACTAGTCAAACTAATAAGTGAGTTCAGCAAGGTTTCAGGATATGTGGTCAATATACAAAAAATCAATTGCATTTCTATAGACAACAAACAATGGAAAATTTTAAAAATGTAAATGCCATTTACAAGAGCATCCAAAAATATGAAATACTTAGAGCTTAATCAGTACAAGACCTGTTCCTTGAAGGTTCTAAGACATCACTGAGGGATGTTCAATAAGAGCAACATAAGTGGAAAGCTGTATCACGTCCACGGATTGAAAGGCTTAACACTAAGGCGGCAATTCTGCGCAAACTGATGAATAGATTCAATGCAGTCCCAACCAAAATCACAAAACTTTTTTTTTAATTGCCAAGTTGATTCTAAAGTTTATAAGGAAATTCAAAGGACCTATTTTATTAATACAAAAGAACTTATACTGTACAGTGAGTTTTGGTTTCAAAACTTACTATAACCCTATAATGACCATGACCATGGTAAGGACATAGCAATAGATACATAGATCAAGGAAATATACGAGTCCAGAAATAGATCACACTTATATGACCAATTGATTTTCAACCAAAATGCCAAGGTAATTCAACAGGAAAAGGAAAAACTTTTTAAGAAATGATGCTGAAATTACTAGATATCTGCCCTTACCTCACCCCATACAAATTAATTTAAAATGAATCATAGACCTAACCCTAAAACTAAAATCACAACTCTTCTAGAAGAAAACATAGGATAAAATCATTGTGATCTCTGGTTAGGCAAAGAAGTTGTAACAGACACGAAATGCTTATATT
The DNA here is from genome assembly GCF_000956105.1 of Propithecus coquereli. NCBI lineage: Eukaryota > Metazoa > Chordata > Mammalia > Primates > Indriidae > Propithecus > Propithecus coquereli. The sequence continues at coordinate 1,972,345 of NW_012150163.1, forward strand.
CTAAAAGAAAAAAATTGATAAATTGGACTTCATCAAAATTATAATCCTTTGCTCATCAAAAGACATTGTTAAGAAAACAAAACAGAAAATTATTCTTCTGAGAAATTATTCTTAATACATATATAACACAATTCAATAATAAGGAGATAAATAACCCTAAAAAATAAATGAAAAAGGATGTGAGCAGTTATGTCACCAAAGAAGATACCACATTCAAAGGGCCAATGAACACATGACAAGATATTCCACATCATCAGGCATTAGGGAAATGCAAATTAAAACTGTGATGGGATACCACTTCACATCCATTAGAATGGTGACATGAAAAATAACTTATACAGCCAGGTGTGGTGGCTCACACCTATAATCCCGTGGGAGGCCAAGGCAGGAGGATTGCTTGAAACCAGGAGTTTAAGACCAGCCTAAGCAAAAGTGAGACCCCATTTCTAGAAAAAATAGAAAAATTAGTGGGGCCTGGTGGTGCACACCTGTAGTCCCAGATACTCAGAGGAGGCTGAGGCAGGAGGATCGCTTGAGTCCGGGAGTCTGAGGTTGCAGTGAGCTACAATGGGGCCACTATACTCCAGCCTGGGCAAAAGAATGAGACCCTGTCACAGGAAAAAAAAAAGTTAATGCTGTAAAACATGTTACATTTAGCAAAAGTACCGTAGTCTATTCCTATTTGTTCTTTTGTGCCCGAATTGATAACTACACCTGGTGATTCAGCCCCCACGAACACTGGCATCATCTCACGCTCTGATCTCATCTGAGCTGGCCGCTGCCTGATTAGCGCGCTGTGATATCATAGTTTGTGAGGATGCATACTTAAGCAGGGAGAAGGCATGAGGCAATGTTAAAGTCAATGCAAAGAAAAGAAATAAATAAATTTTAAAGAGGACAGAAGGAAAAAAATCTTAGGTGTAATGATTTTTTCATAAAAACATTCCAGAATTCCTCAGCACATACTATATTAACACTTCAGTTGATGATTAAAGTTCTGTTCATGATCATCTAATCTTGGAAAATAAAGTTAAGAAGGTGCTAGCCAATATATCATTTCCTACAAAAGAAGGTGATTTTTGCCCCTTGAAAAACAGAACTCGAACTGATACCATTTCTGTTTGACTCCTGTAAACACACAAACAGGACGACGGCGGAGCCAGCGTGACCTGCTCAGAGGAACGTTTGAATGTTGTCATTTGTAAACCGAGATCCTCACTTGGGATAAAGCAGGCATCTGAACAGATTCCCTTCTCCTGACCGGCTCTTGGGAAGCTAAGCCTTGCTCTTGTGTCACAGCCTGGGGTCCTGAGCCTGGAAGGGACGGAGTGGAGGGTCTGTACGGGCAGGAAGTGTGTCCCGTCAGCAGTCAGAGGCCTGGTCAGGGCCTCAGACCACACCAGCGCACAAATTACTTGATTTGGGTCCAACTTGGGCCCAGCAATGGTCCCTATTGGGAATTGTAACCAACTGAAATGGAGACTCGGCCACAGACGCAGCAGAATCCCAGCTCCCATCCGAGCGCCCCCGCCTGTCCTGTAGGGTGGTGGGCTGCTGGGGCCTGCTGGCCTTTGGCACCTGGGCTGCCACCGAGCCACGCCTTCTTACCCAGGCACTGTGACCCGTGTTACCCGAAAGAGACAGAACGTCTCCCACGCTAACCGAGCCTGACTATAACCTTACAGGACATTCTAACATGAGTAATGGAAGAATTTGGGAATCTACAAGTTTGGTTGACCCTGTAAAAGAAAAAGTTAAGACGTTATCATTGCCTTTGCCAACGCAGCACTGTCCAGGGGACAGGAAGCTTTGAGAACCCCAGACCTCTTGGGAAAGGCACCCACGGTGAGGCAGGTGCTGGGGTTACAGGCAGAGCCTCCCAGGGCTCTCGTCCCAGTGGTGAGACGACCCCCACCAGTGCCTGTGAAGCCACGGAAGGCAGCGTTCACTGACACCCTCCTGGAATTCATCCTCCTGGCTGTGCCTCGGCAACTGTGCCCACAGTGCGCAACTGCGCTCGCTCCGCAAACCCTCCTGGTATGCTGAGACCTGCTGTTGCTCTGCATCATAAATAATAATAGTGCGGCATTCCGGATTTATGCATGTCTCATGAATTTATTGATATGTAGGATAAATTTGTCCCTGAGATCTGCAGACTTTAGGGTTAGACCCTAAACCCCAGGAAATCACGATGACATCCCAGAAGACCTCTTAGGAGACAGCCAGCTGAGCTGCCTCAGCAGTCCCCCGACAAGGCCGCTTGCCTAGGAACATTTTTTTCTCCAGAATAAAACCTACCCTCCTTCACGCGGTAGGAAAAGGCCTTCTCATCAGGCCCAGCCCGGCTCCCAGGCTGCAGCCCCATCTTTCTTACAGGGCACTTCTCAGCAACCCCCGACGACTGTACCCTATATGTCCACCCAAACCCGTGTGCGTGCACACGCGTGCATGCGCTCCCAGCCCTGTGCACAAGGGTGTCCCTGTGCCTTTGGCTTCCTGAAACACCTACCCCAACCTACCCCCCAAGCTCACTCCGATTTCAGGCCTTGGCAAGACTGCTTCCTCTTTGCTGTAGCCAACCCTGCCCCCCAGGCCAAATGGGGACTCCATCCTCAGCGTCCCCACATCCCCTGCAGCCACGATGCCATTGTAACATCCGGCTTATACCTCTGCCCCTAGACCGTGAGCCCCTGGAGATGAACAGTTCCGTAATTTAGCGTTTAGATCCCTGGGATTCACAGCCTATTAGGCGCACATGCTGTAGGTATTGCTCAGATACTAACTGGATAACTAGAGTGAGATTTACCTCTGTGTCAGAGGAAACAAAACGTAGCGAGCCTTCTGGGCATTTCTGCACGGTACCAGGAACGACGGTCGGGGAGAAGGAGGAAGAAGCTCCCCACAGCACAGGGCTGGAGCACAGGGAGGCAGGGGCCACGCTTCTCCCCACTCTGGGCCACCAGGCCCGGGCCCCAGGGCCTGTCAAGAAGCCTCAGGTGAAGGGCGATAAGAAAATGAGAGCGCGCGGGCAGCCAGCCCAGGCGTCGGTGGGGCCCACAGTGAGGAGGGAAGAGAGGGCAGGAACCACAGTGTGAACAGAGGACAGGGCAAAACCCCAGGCCAGTCGTCTGGGGCGGCTGGGCCTGGGCACCTGTCCATCCATAAAAGGACCTAAGTCTAAAGTTGCCTACAGAGTCAGACGTATTTCCTCCTGACAATTTTTCTAAATTGGGTAAAGAAAGGTATTAAATCCAATTTATAATATAATAAATTTTCCAAATTTGAAAACCCGCTTTATATTCTACAGGGCAGATTCAGGCTGGAGGAGTCATATCCTAACACTCACATGCTCCTACAGATTGCTTTTTGACCGTGAATATCTCGTTTTATAGTCCCATTTTTCTAAGTGATATCCTGAACTAAGGAATAATTTAGATAATAAATCCATTTCAATTACTGTCCATTAGAAGACAGGAAAACATTAAACCCAACCAAAGCTGTGGGAATTATGGGTTGCCCTTTCGGGTGGAAATTCGTTTAATGCATCCACAGGTACTTGTGCACACATCCAGCACAAGTTCCTTCTTATGAAAAGAGCGCTCCACATTCCAACGACAGGTTTCTCTACCACGCTTGTGAATGACAAAACCACAGCCATTTAATCTTCCTGACACAAAATCAGACTCCACGGCAGGAAGAGACGACCGAGGGCCGGACTTTCTAACTCCCCATCCGACTCACTCTCCTCCTTCTCCTCCCTGTGACGTCCTTCCTCAGCCATGCTGCAGCTCACAAGCTCTTCCTACACTTCCAGACGGAAGCAGACAGCACCAACTTTTGGGGTTGGGAGGCCCAATTTCACATCTCTCTGAGAATCTGATTGGCTCAGCCCAAGTGGGTTCCACTCTGGCCCCGTCAGCAGCTGCGGGGGCGATCGGGCCGCACGAAGCGAGCACACCTGTCACCCAGACTGCTGTGATGGGCCAGGTCTCAGAGAAAGCAACTGGTTCAAGGGTTAAGTGAATACCCCCAAAGTCAATCTATTTCAGTAATTTTCCCTAAAGCAATCCAGAAAAAGGACACTTTGAACTACAGATGGTCCCCAAGTTATGATGGTTCAACTTAAGATTTTTCAACTTTATGTTGGTGCAAAAGAGATATGGTTTCTACTAAAAGCATATTTTGAATTTTGATGTTTTCCCAGCCTAGCGACATGCAGCTGGGTACTCTCGCAGCGAGCCGCAGCCCCCATCAGCACCCAATCGCCAGGGTGAACAACTTGTACCCCACAGCAGACTGTGTCGTCAGATGACTTTGTCAACTGTAGGCTGACACAGGTGTCCGAACACGTTTAAGGCAGGTTGGGCCAAGCTGTGATGCTCCACAGGTTAGGTGTATTCAATGCATTTTTGACTTATATTTTCAACTTAACAATAGGTTTTTCAGGAGGTGACCCTATTGTAAGTCAAGGTGCATCTGTAATGATTCATGCTAACGTCTATTAGAAGACAGAAAACATTATTTTTCTTATTTCATTGTGATTAGCATACACGTATCTTAACTGTCCTACTTGAACAGTGAGATTCGTGGGCAGAGGCTGCCTGATTCTGCCTTCTGTGGGGCTCTGGTCATCGCTCATGTTCAATATGAGTAAATAATTAAATAGCAATGATTTTGTTCTTCATCATTCACACTCATAATAATTACGGGAGATTCATCACAAAGTTAGTAATTCCAGGGGACTTTCAAGATGATTGATCAGAGCTGGGAAGAAAGAACTCGTGAAGTTGATCAAAATATACTTGTTTGTCCTAGGAGACCGTACCACACTTGTTCTCCTGTGCCGGGAGGAGACCCTAACCCTAACCCCGCCCCCAAACATGGCCGCACTCTTTGCAGCTGGCTCTTCCTCTCTCCATCCTCCCCTCGTCCCCACCCTGCAGGCCCGCTCCAAGGGCCACCAGCGAGCCCCACGGACTGCTGGGCAAGCCACTGGCTAAACTCATTCCCTCAGGGGGTGATGCAAGCAGGGAACATAAGTGGATGTGAGAACGATGGGATGAAATGATCGTATCTGAGCCGTAACTGGCTAAGAAGCCAGTTAACTTCTAGTTAAGATCTAGTTAACTTCACAGATGTGGATTTTAGGAGTGGTCCCCCACCACGTTCATGGGACGGGGTTTACTCAGCAAGCGTGCAGAGAGGGAGAAGAGTCTTCAGCAGAGACAGCAACAGGGGTGAGACTGGAGACAGGAAGGAGAGGGTGTGCTGGGGACAGACAGTGATTTCTCTTCCCGCTGCATGTTCCTGTCATTGAGACGTCAGCCAAACAGCGCTCTTTGGAGAGGCCTTCCGTGAGCAGACAATGTAAGTAGTTCCTGGTCACTGCCTGGGACACTTGTCATTACAGCGCTTGTCACTACCTAGAGTGTGGGCTGTGGGAGAACTTGAATAGTGTCATCTGACACATAGTAGGCGCTCACTGTGTGCTTGGGAGGGAGGGACTGCGGCACACTTGCTACACTGTATGCGATCCTAGCCATCTCGATTCTGAGTGGCATTTTTATGCACTGTTGATATAATGCAAGACACTGACATTCTCTTTTATTTTCCCAATTAATAACCTGAACCAATACTTCACTGAGTTGAATTTATTTCTGAATTTTCAAACTGTAAACACATCCTAAAATTTCATACCTCCGTAACTTTCTGTTGCAGCTTCCTCCCCTGGTATGCCGTCCACTCTTCCCATATGTCAGCACTACACACATCCAACCTCAAACACCTGTAACCTCTCCAGCCCCACAAAGCCTTCTCGACCACCCTGGCCAAAGGTGAGCTCTGCTCTGTTCTCATTACTGGCCTCTCTGTACCATGGGCTTGGAGGTGCCAAACTCCTGCGGGTGATTAACTTTCCCCCACGTACGACGGCCCCAGCTGCGCCACAGCTCCCAGGGCACAAAGACTGGCCTTGTCTTTGACTCCCTGATGCTCCCAAGAGTACCTGGCACCAAATTTTGCACAAAATAGGTGCTCAGTAATTCTCCGTTCACATGTTCATTTACGTGAGGAGCTAGTTTCTCTCAGGAGTCACAGTTTGTCATGTTTCATTATAATACTAATCTTAAAACCTAGAATTTTGATAAATAAAACTGAAATGACCAGAATCATGAGTTAACATAACATTTTTGGTTTGCATCACCTTCATCAGAAAGAGATGTAACATTTCTTTGAGGAGAGAAACGTCAAAGTCATCCAAAGTCATCCCCTCCCAGCTGGATGTCTCGGAGCAACCCCTGCCTGTTTCCACACCCTTAGTCCTGAAGGAACCGAACTGGCCTGGAAGTCCTACCAAGTCACACGTACGCTGTGGGCTCTCAGAGTGTGCCAACTTCTTCATCTTTACTGTCCCAATTCCTGGCACACAGATATTAGCTAATTCAACATCAGTCATTACTGAAGGATTCAATTATTTTTATTACATCATACCAAAGCTTTCACTAAAACCTCAGGTCATTAAATAATAATAGCTACCATTTTTTTTTTAGCATCTCTGTGTTAGGACACATTTTACCTAATTTAATCCTTACAAGAACCCTTTGAAGCAGAGATTAGAACAATGAATAAAAGAGATTAAGTAATTTGCCCAAGTTCAAAAAGCTGGTAAGTGATGGAACTGGTTTTCAAACCCAGATCTTTCTGATTTCAGATAAAAGTTTAAAAAGTTTAAAAAGAATGATCTTCAATGCTTAACTCTCAATTAGTCGTAACATTCACTTAAACACAACACCCCAGCCCCCAAACATGTGACCTCCAGTAAACCACCAGGCGGAACTGAAAAGGTGCGCGCACACTCTTAAACACCCAACTGTGAGCCACGCGACGACCTGCTTCCCCGTCTGAGTCAGCGGTTGACCCTGCGCACTGGTTCCTCGTGACGAGGAAGCACGTATCTCCCGTCTTGCCCTGATGGTAACATGACAGCACAGGGCAAGGTGTTTCAGGCCTGTGGTATTCACGCTTGGCTGGCAAACACAATTACCTAAAAATTTCTTTTCAGAAATGATCCTTCTTGAGCCTATGTGGCTTAACAGAAGTTGGAAACCACAGTCACAAAGAGAACTTTGACACTCACCTCGAGTCTCTAGCACAGGTGAGTTTGTTCGTGTTAGATCCTATCACTTTTCACACCTGAAACCAAGACTGTCACCAGAGCCGCGCTAGGCGATGCCAGCCTGGCACGTTCTCAAGTTCTGTCACTGCTCTGCCTCACACGCCGAGTGCCCCTGTGGTTCCTTCTATTCCGTACTGAAACCCGCCCTAAGTTCCCCTTGCCAAAGATGTTAACTAATTAACCAGCCAAGCCTGCTGCGGTTCCGCTGAACTAAACGAACACGCACTGAGTGCCGGTGTGTGCAGGCTCGGAGCTCAGGCCTGGCCCCCCCCAGGAGAGACCGCCCTCCACGGGGAACATCACAGCACTTTGCTCGGAGTGGGAGTGCGGGCACCGGCGCTCGGGACCCCTCCCCCAGGAGGAGATTCTCAATCTCAAGCCAAGTGCTTTGAAGAAGCCGCTTCAGGACCATTTCCCCAAAATCCGCGCCCCCCAACCCCTTCTGTACTAGAAATTCTGCAGCTTCCACTGCAACACCCAGGGCCATTTGTAAAGATATTAAAATTTCCACACACATATATTTTGCAGTATACTTCTAGTTTAGAAAGCATTCAAGCAGAATCAATAGTGATAGTCACTGTCAAAATATCACAAATTGTTCAAAAAAAAGAAAGCTGACTTTTCATGGTAAAAGAGCCCACTCACCGAAAATGACATGTATATATATTTTTTAATTTATATACTCAAGAACAGTAAACTTTATTTATCTTAACATATAAGTAAAAATTCTCTTTTTTACCCTTAAGTATAAAACACTTTTTGGCCACATCTTATTGCCATATCTTAAAATAAATTTAATTTAAAAGTGCTCATTGTTGATACATGGAGACAAAAAAATTGTGCCAGAAAAGTCATAATTAGACTAATAGCTGTGGCATCAGAATCGTGTAATTGAAGTGGAAACTGGGAATGAGCTCTGCCGCAGTCGAGTCCAGTCTGTTCTCTGGAATTAATACCACAGAGGCCCATAAAAGATTAATCAAGACCAGGAATCAATAACTTCTCAAGTGCTAATAAGCACTGCCTTGTTCTGTGATATGTTGAGCAGTTTATCATGTTTGGCCGTATGAAGATTTATAGAAAATCCATAGTTGAAACTGAAGGATGAGGTAATGCAGCACTTAGTAAATGAAGCCAATTAAAATTTATGCTTGGTATCATACATTCCAAGGATCTGGAAAAATCATGTTTGATCCTCCCCATTTTCTTAAGGATAAGGAAAAAAGTTAGTCCTGTCACCTTGCCGTGCTGCTGGGGAACAACAGAGAGACGAGCAAGGCCGTCGGAGCGAGCTCCCACCGCTTTGGAGCAGAGGGCAGTAACCGGCACCAAGAATCAGTAGATTTTTTTTCTACCCTCTTGTTCATCCAAGGATCAAATTTTCCTGGAATTCCTTTTGAAAGTTATATAAAATACCTTTTAGGATCCTTTAGGTCTCCACTCTCAATCAAGCTGACGGGTCTCCAGGCCGCGTGAGCGGAGGCGTTAATGGGTAATTAATGGTTCATAAATTGTAGGTCTTGCCCTTGGGTTACGTCACGGCGCCTTACGCTGTGGCATGTTATTAATTAAAAGCATCAAATTATATGTTTAGTAAATTAATCTTTAAAGCAATATTATAATCACAAGAATGTCTAATCAAATAGATGGGCCACGATAAACATCCGTGAACTTGGAAACATAAACGAACTGTGAGTAATGACAAACACGCAAACTCTGGCGGGGAGTTGGGTTTCTGCAGAGCCGACAATCAGAACGACAACAGAACACACCTGAGACAAACTGAAACCACCAATTGAACCAAGGTATAAAATGGAAATATATGAAAAAGACCAAATTTTCTTAATAAAAAATAAAGTTCACCACCACACCAAAGTGGTAGATAATACTTTTTTAATTGGTAATGTGGTTGATACTTAAGAATTCCCAGAGAAAATTGATATTTTTAATGCTTTCTGGTCCAACTACATTGGGAAATTTAAAAAGAAAAACAATCAGGAGAGTCTGGCAAGTAGCAAGATAAACAAAGTTGACTGAGCGACGGACACTGCCCTGAGTGATCCCCGTACACACCTCACGGACGCTGGCGCCCACGCTCTTCCTTGAGCCACTGTTGGAGTTCGTTTAGAATGCTCTTTTGAATTGTCCTTCTCAAGTTCGTTTGATTCGATAGTTTCGAAGATATCAAACCTCTTTCCGTGCAGGGTTTATTTTCACGTGGGACTGGCCAGAAATCCCCCAGCAGCGAGTGGAGTGGATACGGAGGCTTAAGAGCAAAGGGTGTGTTTCTACCCATCAGCAGCCACCAACGGACAAGGCTGATGTCATTTCTATCAGTTAGTTTGTTTAACTGTGCCCTCAAGTAACAGAAAACTCCTGCCTCATCGGCTTAAATAATAAGAAAATGCGTTGCATCAACTAAGAGCAAGCCCAGGGTCATCTGGGCCTCAAAGGCTAATCCGGCAGCAGCAACAGCACAAACCCACATTGTGTCCTTACCTCCGGCATCCAGGGTCTGTCCTTACCTTCACTCTACAGCTGCTCTTCTGTGGCTGCAGCAAGGGTCCCAGCCGTGACCTTGGCTCCATGCCTCTTCACGTTACGGAAGGAGGAGAAGTTTCCCATGCCTCTCTCTAAAAGGGGAGGAAGACCTTGTCTTAAAACCCTAGCAACCTTCTCCTAAGTTTCACTGGGCACAGTTGGGCCACATTCCCATTCTGAAGCCAATCAGTGGAAAGGCTTCCAAAGAACCCTTCTCAGGTCAGATCCACACCCAGGTGTGAGTGCTCGGCGGGGTGCGGCACTCATGGGCTCGCGGTTTTGGGCAACAGGACAATGAGCCAAGACAGACGAGCCTCAAAGCCCAAGAGTGTGGTCACCAGTCGGCGCTCACATCGCAGGAGAGAGGGTGACAGCACTGCGTCCCACCTAGTGATGTTTCATTGTGAGACAATTCAGAATCTTTGCCAGAATGAGGCCTATGGATTGGAGGACTTAATGCATACAGTCAGCTGCCCACTCGCCTAGCAAGGCCTGGCTCAACCATTTCATTCCATCAGAAACTATAACTAATTATTAAGTTCAAGGTCACAGCCTCATCATCCCGGGATAATTATCTTTGTTGTGTAAATCGCATCATTTTGATGAAATACAAAAGTTACGTAGCAAACAAACATGTAATTACATGACAAGTTCAATGTAATTATTATTAAGTAATCTATCAGATATAAAATCACTACTCAATGCGGTTATTATGATCAGCCTTGTTATTGCCAAAAATTTCACAACTTCTTACGTCTCGTAAAATAAACACTTCTAAAAATAACACAGAGCATTAAAAAAAAAAAAAAAAACAAGATTTTTCTGTTTGCTGTTTGCTTGCTTTTGTTTTTGTCTTTACCAAGTGGAGCCCAAGCCTACTGTCTTTTCACCAGGGTTCAACTCCAAGCACTTCGGAACACCAAATAAATAAGTAAATAATAATACGAGGGAAGAAAAAAACAGTGAAAAGAACATGAAGCAAAAACAGAAATAAACATAATCTTCCCAAACCTCACAGGCTCTCCGACTTTTTTCAGAAGCCCGGCATCCAGAAGGCTCTGTGATAAGCGTGAGGGGTCCAGCGAAAGACGAGCGGCTCATGCTTGCAGAGAGGACCTTCCTTTCCCACCTCAGGGGGACAGATTGTCACAGATTGTGCCCTCTTCTTTTTATCAAAGTCATTTACAAAGGAAAGCTCAACGTTCACTACTTCTGCGTTACAAGGAGGCAAACATATGTCCTTTTCATCATGGATTTATTCTTCCACGAAGTAAGAATAAAACAGTTTCACAAAAAAATAACACATGATCAATTTGCGGGTATTCGTGCCCATTTGGACAAGTAAAAAAGAGTTAAGACCGATAAATCTGTTCAGACTGCCTGCCTGTAGACGCTCCGTTATGTTGTAAATACTTTTTTCTATTCCTCATCACTTTTCGCAAGTTACTTTCTATTCTTATTTCTCTAACTCTACGAATATTATACATACTAGTTTTCACACACTTTGGATCTAGAAGTTTTCTATCTTTGCCACACATTTGAAAGCCTTTGTCTATGGTCTCTCCTGTGACTGCAAAGGCATTACTGTCCACAGAAGAGTTAGATTCCAACTGTAAGTCCACCACCAAGACCGAGAAAACAGGGCACACAGGAGTCTGTCCAGAGTGAGGGGGGAGGTGAGGGGGGGCCGTCAGATGACGGGGAGCCAGGGGGTGATGTGAGGTGTCAGGAGAGAGGCAGCACCGCCACCCTCAGCCCCACCACCCTGGGGCCCAGCCCTCGGGAGCAGGCCCAGTGCCTGCCAGCCTCGGGGGTCCTGCTTCAGCCCTCTGCCTTCCTCTGTCCCGGAGAGTGAGCCTGTGACTCCATTTCCTCACTTCTCTCTGGAGAGGGCAAGCTCTGCCCCAGGACATTGTCCACCCACGGAGGGAAGGGGACAGCCAGCCCAGACACCTAGGGCTGTCATCCGTCATCCAATACCAAGTGCCCAGATCCGCGTGGATCTGACCGTGCCCACTCACCTGCCATGTTCACTCTCCTTGTTGCCTCGTCTTTCCCTACACAAAAGGCCTGTTTCGTCTGCAGGTCGTCTGAGGTTCAGGTGGTGATGAAGGTTCCCTCATTCCTGCTCTGCCACTGGCTTCCTCCCCATGGTGCCCTGTTCTGCGGGACGCTGGCCTCCTCCAGCAAGTGTGTCCTCCGGCCCCTGCCTCCCCATACCGCCCACCGCCTCTGCGCCCTCAGAGGTTCTCGGTTACCTTGTCCTTTCTGAATCCGATCCCCACGTCTCAGTCTTCACTCTGACACCCGCCCACCCTTCCCAAACCTCCCCGCCTGTTTGCACAAGGCTGCATCTTCCCACTCCGCCTCCTGCCACTCCCTGCTGACCCCGGCTGAGCTCAGGTGTGTCCAAACCACTGTCACCCATCCCCCCAGACCCCTCCCACCTCCCTCAGGTCCCAGGTCCCCAGTGGCCTGCTCACCCCTCGGAAGCATGTTGGGCTCCTCCCATCCAGCCAGCTCCTTCTGGGGCTCTCCTGTCCTGCCCTCCCTCACGGGGTCCCATGCTGGCCCCCACACGCAGACCTGCAGCCGCTCCTTACCCACACATTCCACATATGGACAATTATGGACTCCAGCACTCAAGAAAATCCCCTGAGAAAGTCCTCCTTGTCTGAGATTAAAGTCGATACACTTATGGCTATACACGATTTTTTCATCTGTTCACCCAATCTTCAACTGCCTCGTCAATTTTTACTTTTTCCATGAAACTTCCTCTGACCATGATGGTGTACGCCAAACGCCTCTGAAATCTGTTAAAGGTACTGTTGCCTTCAAATATTTGGTATTTAATTAAGTATAAACTTGTGATAGAACTTTTTGAACTTAATTTGCTTTATTTTAAAGTCAATTTAAATGTTTTGTTCTTTGTCTCTTCTGATGAAATAGTTAACTCCTTAAGGGAAAGCCCATAGCCAAGATCACTTTTGCTGAATGGACCATCTTACTGGTGAACACATAGCAGGTATCGAATAGTTACTAAGCTACTATCTTATTCATTCAACAGGTATTCACAGACCCGGCCAAGCTGCTGGGACAGTGGCAGGCACTGAGCTGTGACAGTGCACGAGAGACATGACTCCCGCCCCCGAGAGATGCAGTCCCATGGGCAGTCGACCACAGGCAGCGCCTGCGGCAAATGCCATGCCAGGAGAAGCGCATGGCCAGCCCAGAGGAGGGAAACCATGGACATGGGAAGAGCACGCAACAGAGGCAAACTTGCCCACCACACCCGCCGCGCGATCTTTCCTGTTACCCCTGGATCCACGAGCCCCCCGCCTCCTCACTGCAACTCCCACCGCATCCGCGGCCTTCCTTCTCCATGGCCTTACTCTCCGGGAGCCGCTACCGTGGTCAAGGTGAAGTTTCAAGTTTTATGACAAACATGCCATAGTGTGTGGAACCACCTCCTTCTGTCCATGTATGCTTTGTTTTCCTAAACAAAACAGTGAATTCATACTGTGTTACCCCTGCAAGGGTATTACTGGGACTTTGACAATTAATTATCTGTAACGTTCAATCACCAGGAGCAAGTCCCTTGGCTTCATTTTATTTTACCCCTCTCAGGATGACGTCTTTGTCTCAATATCCTCTGTTCAGTCTTCATTATTCGCTCTCTCTTAGTCCTTGAATTCACAAGGTCCAGGTTCAAGTTCGGCTGTCCTAATTATTCCAACGCAGACTTTGGCAGGAGTCCTCTGTGATTCTCAGGCCCTCACCTGCAGAGAATGCGGCATCCAACCCACTTCACAGAAGTGTTCACCTTTGGTATACCTCGAAGAATTGGCGTGAAAAGCAAAGTTAAATGACGATGCTTATAAAATGTTTATAGAAGTATACGATGCTGAGAATTGTCAATTTTAAAGGTTAAGAGCTAGAAAGGATCTTGCGGACCGGCCACAAGTGGGAGGTCAGAGCAAACCTCTCGCCGATGCCTGTGGGGCAAACCAACATGCGCGTGAAAGAGCAAAGACCCAAAGTTCTATTTCCAGTGTTTCCTATTAGCAAACACGGCCATTGGTGTACAAAACCCAAAAGGTTAATGGCCAAAACGTACAGAGGTGAAATAACATTTATGCACTGATCCACAAACTTGAAAATCAGAAGTATAATCAAGTAAAATGTCATGAATTTCTCTTGATTTTTCAAAACCTCCAGATCCATATCATTTCAATCTAGAGCATGTGCAGTAAAACCCCAACAAGAACAGGAGCAAACAGCGGCGTCACGGCCACGGTCGATAATGCCAAGGGCATGTCCCAGTGCTCTGCTTTGCAGGGATTACTTACTGGAACGATATTTTTCTGGAAGGGTGAAATGGAATTGAACCACATAATCCCTAATAACACTGACAGAAACCACACTGCGCTGGCAGCACATTCCTGATAGCGTACAAGACGAAAATCAAATGTTCTGGCCATACCTCAGGGTAGCCGGGGCGGGCACACGGACCGAATGCCCGCTGGTGAGGACAGAGGTTCATTCCTGAAGAGTGTCGCCTGCGTCACGTGCTGACCAGGTGAGCCGGGCTGAGGGAGATTTGAAAATCGTGCCCCACACAAGCAGACGCCTCCGCAGACGCAGCCATCCTGGGTAAACGACAAGTGCTGTGGGCGACTCTGTGCATGGCGAACATTACGAAGAGCACCTTCCTCCTCAGTGTTTATCCCAGCTTGAATTAAAAGTGATTCGTACGGTTTTCCAAGTGATGTCCATCTCCTCGACTGTGCCCTCAGTCCCACGGAGGTGAGGGCCATTTCTTTCTCATTCAGCATTTTACTGCCCAGGGCCCAGCACGCAAATCTTTGTTGACAGAAACACAAATGTGCCAAGTTTCGTGGGGGGCTGGGAGGACATGGAAGACAACTAACAGACACTCCTGTCTGACAGGCAGCAGCTCACACACCCAGGAGTCTGGGGAGGACATCGCAGACGAGAGAAAATTTACAGAACAGATTCAGCAGAAGATAAATGATGAGTGATTTAGATAATAATTTCAATGGACATCCTATACACATCACTACAATATACATCTTTGTGCATAAAGCCTTATTGTGTAGAATTACGTTCTTACATGATACTCCCAGAATTGGAACGATTTGGTAGTAGTTTATAGAAAAATAACATGAACATCCTTTTTTACAAAAAATTAATTTTAAAATGGTGACATCTGGGCTAGCTACACAAACTTCCTAAAGTATTATAAAATATTTTTAAATTGTTTAAACGTATGAAAAGCCAACAATGATGAGGAACTTATTATAAAACAAATCCTTGACCACTTAGTACCTGCTATTACTGTATCATGCAAAGAGGTAGAAGTTGTCCCTCCTGTCTTTACAACAAGAAAATCATTGAACAAACTGAAAATCAAGGACCTTTCTTGGATCCGTGGAAGAACTGAGGTCACAGGGCAAGCCGCTGCCCTGGAAACTGGAGAGAGGAAGGAACACGGAGAAAGGAACTCAGGGCACCTGCGGCGGAGAGGCAGGAGCCACAGGCCGGAGGAGAACCCAGACGGTGATTTTGATGAGCCTCAGGAGGCTGCATGTGGACTAGCCTGAGAGTGAGAAATTCCTGCGTCCACACTTTCATGGCTTTAGCTACGGGAACCCCACCAGGTTCTCAAGTAAAGAGCCCAAAAAAATCCCCGCGTCTTCGGCAAGGAGAAGGGAAAAGTAACGATTTTGAAAGACACCCAGAGCATCTCCATGGCAGAGGCCTACCCTGCAGGGAAAGGACGCCAGCAGGGCCCCCCCAGCTCCACTCGCAGGGAGGACAGCTGCCAGACCCAGCCCCCGACTCCTTCCTCACCTAAAGACAGCGATGAAGGCAGAAACGCTGATCTACCTAAAGAAAAGGAGAGTATCAAAGAAGGAATAAATGAAGGCAAAATAAAACTTTTTTCTCATCCTTTTATTATCTTTAATCTTTTCTTAACCTTAACTGTTTTTTCAAAATAACCTTAGTAACAACATATCGGGTGGCAAGTGAGGTGAATGACAGCCAAGCTATAAAGGACGGCGGGAGAGATCGGGCATCCTTCGTCGTAAGGTGCCTGCACTACTCGTGAGCGGTTTAGTGTTGTTTGAATGTGAACTTAGCTTAGTTGCAAATGTATATTGCAGACTGTAGGGTAATCACTGAGAAAAAAATAAGAAATAAGTATAATTGCTATGCTAAGAGAAGAGAGAAAATGAGATCATACAAAATGCTCAGTTAAAACCAGAGAAGTCAGAAAAAGGGGGGAAGGAAAAAAACAAGTTCGACAAAAATTCATAGAAAACAGTTACAAACATGGTAGATATTAATCCGCCTGTATCAATAATCACTTCAGATGTGAACAGTCTAAGAACACCAATCAAAGGACAGAGATTGTCAGAGTGGATAAAAAAATAAGACCCAAGTAAATGCTATCACAAATACCTAGCGTGCTCTCCGCTTTCCTGCCTGACCACAGTACTCCTGCCAAGCTTTGAGCTTTGCAAAGATGAAACCTAATTTGTTTCAGCATATCTCAGCTTAGGGGTAGCTTTTATTTTTATTCCATTTGTATTACTGTAAAAGTAATAGTAATAATAATATCCATTATCAATTAAGCATCTACTATGTTAGGCATTGTGATCTCAGTACATAGGAGGTCCTTAATGATAATTTGATGAGTGGATGGATAATTTAATAAACCAATTAACTAATGAAAACTCCAAGCATGCTGGATTTTGTCTGCATCTGAGTCTATGCCCAGCTTTTTCAGTGAGTGCCTGCCATACACCAGGTCTGAGTAGTATAAGCTGCAAAGGGAGACGAGAGAGCATAGATTTTAATCTAACATTAAGTTCACCATGAGGAACTCATCTCTAGAATCTGTGAACTCTTCATCTTTTGCTGCCTTGACTTTCACCAACGCTGCTAAGAACTGGTCTCTCTGTCTTCCTGTCCTTGTCCACAGTGATAAAGACATGAAAATAGATAAAAATTTAAAAAGTTGGAACCCCTCAAGACTCTAAGCCTTGAGAGAGATGTGGCTGTGACCTGAGTCACATATAGTTACAACTTCTGTTTCTCAGATTCCAGATTAACTCGCTTTCTTATTTTTCTTGTTCTGTACAATGAGGGAGAATTAAAGCCAGGGACAAAAACCTCCTGCTTTAATTAACGACCCTCGTGATAGACTGACTTCCCCTTTGTTGTCCTGCTTTGCTTAGACCAGATGACAGAAAACCCACGACTACTGCACCCTCTGAAAAAGGTGCTAAATGAACTCTTCCCAAAAAGAAACACTGCGTGTAACCAACCGAACTGCTGTAACTGCCCTTGTGAGGGATGCTGCCATCCCGCTAAAACTCCTCTGTCTCTGCCGCTCTGAGTGGAACCTCAGCTTCTCTACTTCCGAACGCTGGCTCCATTCTCTGGAGTTGGTGTTTCCGGGTGGACTCTCTCAAACTCTACACTTGAATAAACTCTCTTTAAATGAGATTCTGACCCTGTTGATTATTTCAGGCTGATAGAGAACAGAAAATGAATAGAAGGACACAGCCCCATCGCTTCATGAGTTGGGTTATCACTCTCCAACAGGAAACTGGATGCCCTGGGAGTCAGTCTTAAAAGTAATAATCCTATCGCCAGGGATCCCATCTTCCCTTCCTGGAGTCACGACATACACAGCCTGGGCCATTGACACCCAGTCTGAAGACAGACCTGAATATTTGGAACCAGACCCACCTGGAAGCCCAGCACATAATGGTCACCAGGCAAAGGCAGCTGCCGCAGGGACACTGGCCTGAGTGCCAAGAAATCCGGGTCGCAGGTCCGAGCTACCACTAATTAGCTAATAATTAACGTGTGCAAGTCACTTCACATCTCTGGCCTCTCATCTATAAAGTGAGCAGAGATACTCTAAATAATCTCTCATGTCCTCTCCAAGTTCACAATTCTATAATCCTAAATGGATGAAAACAATATATTAAGTCTACATAAAACTATTGTGCAGTTCTAAACCATATGACAGCATGTACACAGAGTATATAAGACATATAACACAATAAAATATAGTAAGTTCCTGTTGCCTCCATTAACATTGTTTTATACTTCAAAAGCCAAATGGTAAGTATTTTTTATCAAATGTAAACACAATGTACATAAAAACATCCCCTTTCCACACTGCATGTGTTATATCTCCTCATTCCTAAACTTAAATTTTAATTAACACCATTGTTTCCTGACAAACGAGCCAACGTTCAAACCTCTTCACTGATTTATCCTGAATTCCCAACTCTTGATTTTCTGTTTTAAAGCCAAGAATCCTCCCACATCACAGTAATACTAATAGTAATAAATACCATTTATTGTCCATCGAGTGCATGTTAGGCAGTTTGTACGATGGTAAACATGATTTCATTTCACCCTCGTTATAGATCTACAAAGTAGATATTACCCATATTTAATCCATAAAGAGACCGAATCTCAGAGTGGTTAGGTAACAACCCATGTCATAAGTCTAGAAAGTTTTATAACCAAAATTTAAACTCAAATCATTCTGAGTACATATCCATATTCTTGCCACTTTATCAGCTTTCAAACATCTTTGGTAGCAAAACTTTTCTGAAGAAAAAAATGTACATGAAACCTCAATATACAAAATAAAAGTGACAATATATTGGAAGTATATCATGTATAAACATATTGATATCTGATTATAATATAAAGGAAACCAAAGCAAATACTAATGAATTCTGATGAACACCTGGAATCGGGACTTACTAGTTACTTCTGCAACGTCAGCCTCTGCAGCCAAGTCACTTTGGTATTTTGTTTCGGTTGCACGTCACCCAACATAGTTGAAAACAGCAGTGGGTTTTTAACATTCCACCTTGCTGTCTCAGCCTACTCTTCAAGCAAATTGATTGAGATGTTTAAAAGAAAATGAGTAGGAAACTATAAAAATAAGAAAAGAAGTCCCAGACTCAACAGTATACAGTTACTTAAAAAATAAGAGGAAGACGCAAGATGCGCGTTCACTTGTTACTATGCAAGTGACTATTCCGCCACCCCAGGTGCCAAGTAAACGGTCCTGAGCCAGCCCCGTTTCCCCCAGTGAGCCAGTTACTGTCACAACTCTACATGAACAGCTACATATACACACATACTTACGTGTACATGCTCTGGTAGCACCCTCTTTTATAGAATTTGATGTGAGTGGGAATCATAAGCCTAAATTCCAAAAAAAAAAAAAAAAATGATTGAGCTAAAATTTTTTAATTAATGATGGAGTTACAGTTATAAGAAGTTCAAATATGTGTCCCAAAATGGCAGGATCATCTTTATTTTACAATCTTCCCAAAAGAAATTAACATGAAATCACAAATTAATGTCTTAATGGTTTGGTATTTTCCGATGTGTTAAAATACAGAATATACTGCAACTTGAGAACGTTATTTTTACCAGTACTTTTACAAATACTTTAAATTCTATATGAATATATGCATTCATACATTCTGTACTCATGCACACTGCCTTGGTACTGCAGTGGTTAGTCCTGGGTTAGTCTCCTCTGCAGAGGAGATTATCTAATACAAAATGCCCAGAAGGACTATCAGAATGAAACCAGTTCTTCAAATGAAGCCAATAAACTTGCTTTAGTGGTTGCCCTCCTTAAGGGGAGGATATCGCAGCAATATTGCACTGGATAGTTTTTAAGTGCCCCGCTTGAGATGCAGCACTAAATTGATGTTTTGCGGGCTAGCAACATCTTGCCAAGTGTCAAGATAAAACAGCAGACTGATTGGTTTCAAGAACTTTCTTAAATAATGTATTATTTTCGTGCTGAGTAGTTTATTAACAAAACTATTAATGCTTGAAATGTTTTTGTCAAGTTTTGCAAAAATGGCATAAATGTTTAAGATGCCACCCACACAGGCTAACTGCCAGGAAAAAGCAAACCCATTACCTAGGACTTCATGGAATATTTATAAGATCCAATTTAGAACAGATCCAGGCAGTCAGCCAAAGTGCAAGATAGATGCTCTGCTTTTATAATTTAAGTTTTTAATGAAATTCAACAAAACAAAAAGGAAGAGAAATCAAATAATTTCAGGTGCCCCAGTAATACTTTTCTTAAGATTGTTCAATATACCCACAGATATATTTTTATGCACTTATCCATTTCTCCCCAGATAATTCCTGAGATGTCTTCAAAATTTAGTTATGCTTCAAAAAAAAAATTGGTCCTTAATGGCTTTTCAGGTTAATCGACTTATTAAAGAAAGCGGCGGGACTGCGTGGAAAGAGCAACAGACCGAAACAGGGTCCCTGGCAGTGGGGGTTGGAACCGCCGGGCAGTTACAGTGGACAAAGCCCATAAACACGAAGCCCAACAGCCCCACGCACAGGAACCTGCCTCCCCTCCTCAGGTGGGGCGGATGCTCCACACTGGAGACGGCGCGTCCCTCCGCAGCAGCTTATGCTTCAAAGAGCAGAAAAGAAGGCTAATGCCAAGAATTTTGCCACAGTCCAGCATTTCATTGGCAAAAAGCATAATTGAGCAAATTGTATAAACTAATTTTTTTAATGTGCAGACTCACTCATTCCAGGCCAGTTAAAGGGGTGTCATTTACTTAACAAAACAAAAATTGTGCTCGAACATCACCCTGGTGAAATGGAATATTGCGGCCTATTTCCAAGAATCTGGGGGCTGGACTGATGCACACAAGGCCTCTCCCACTATAGTCACAAAGAAAAGCTAGTTTAAAATAAACATTTAAAAAAATACACAGCTACACTCAACAGAAAGAACAGAAAACCCCAGAGGCCAAGAGTGAATGGAGAAGCAGCTGACGCCGGGTGCACTGCCCACGCCCACAGCAGGGAGCAGGCCTGAGCCTGCGGGTCAGCTTAGGGTTAGGATGCAACCACAATGGCCTCTGTCAACAGGTGGTCTCTCCCCGGCTTGGGGAGGCAGAACCTCACCCATAAGGCCCCGAATCTCCGAGTCTACAGTACAAGAAGGATATAGAGCCTGCGCACTGCCTGAGGAGAGCAGGAACTCCAAGCAAAGAAATTACCTTGAAATTCAGACTAGGACCACTGAAGCCTGCACAGGCCGAATAAGGCAAAAATGGGAGCACCCGAGTGGAGAATTCCAAACCAGGACAGATGGAAACGCAACACACATACACACACCACAATACGCACCTTATTTTTCCCACTTTGGAATCAAGGAAACTGAGTCACAGAGGAATTATGTAAGTTACTCACTGTCAAAGAGCTAGTTAGTGACAGAGCTGGCATTTGAGCCCAGGCAGTTGGCTACAGGGTCCAGTTTTTAAAATATGATGTTTAAATCCAACATTTCTTCCCTACATTGCTGCCCCCACACAGCTGAATGAGATATGGCCCTGCCAACTGATGCCACTTTACAGGGAAATCACGGATTTAGAACCAAGTGATAATGAAGGCAATATATATCAAAAATTTGGAGAAATAGCTCTCATGGTACCAAAGGAGAAATATTTAGCTTTATATACATGTATGAGAAAAAAACTAAAAATGAATGAGCTAAGAGTACAATGCAAGCTTGCAGGTCCTAAGACAGGAAGGGGAAGGTGATCTGGATGGAATGTTTGTGTGCCCCCCAAACTCACATGTTGAATCCACCCCCCAGTGTGGATGTATTTGGAGACAGGGCCTCTACGGAAGTAATTAAGGTCAAATGAGACCACAAGGGTGGGGCCCTGATCCTACCGTATTAGTGTTCTTTTAAAAAGAGACACCAGACAGGATGTGCTCTTCCTCACCCTGCCACAAGCACTGCAGAGAGCCATATGCGGACACGGACGGTGACATCTGCAACCCAAGGGAAAGGCCTCCCCAGAACCCACTGTGCTGGCACCTCAATCTTGGACCTCCAGAACCACAACAAAATGAATTTCTATATTTAAGCCAGTCTGCAGCATTTTCTGATGGAAGCTCACACTAATACAGACAGAAGTAAGGATAAGAGCAGGATAGTAAGGAAGATAAGAGATGGGACGATGTGTTTTATAACACACGGGCTTCATAAACGTCTTTTAATAAAACAACCATTTTAATCTGTGATAACTTTGGGGTGTTTACAAAATGGGTCATCCTCCAACTATTTTCTTCTTCAAAATTGCCTTTGTTAATCTTGATCCTTTCTATTTTCACATAAATTTTAGAAGCAGTCTATTAATTTCCATAAAATATTGCTGGGATCTTGATTGGAATTGCATCGAATCTACAGATGTCTTTGGAAATGACATTTTTACTATAATGTGTCTTCCGGTTTGTGGGTACAGCAAGTCTATCTGTATATCAAGCGCTTGTTTCATTTATTTCCACAATGTTTTGTAATTTTCAGTTCAGAGATCTCCTCATCTCTCACTACATTTATACCTGGGTATTTCATGTCTGCAATGCTAGTGGTAATTTATTGAAATTTTATTTTTAATTGTTTAGTGACTATGTATAGAAATGCAATTATTATTAACCTCATATCCTGAAACCTTTACCTATTGATGCTGATAGCTTATCTGAGATGCTTTTGGATTTTTCTATGTAAACCATTCAGCCCAATACCTGAATACATTAAATCCAACATCTGAACTATTTTCTATTTGTTGTCTGATCTCCTCAGTTGCATTCCTGATGCTATTTTTTAAAGCCATATATGGGAACTGTGCTTCCAGTAGACTTCACTTAGGTTACAGGATGCCAGAGTCTCTGCGCCCTCACTTTTAGCCCAGGCTGAGCTCAGCGCCTCCCGCCGGGCTCAGACAGCACTGTGTGCCCGCATCTCTCTTTCTGAAATGGTCTGTGTGTGGGACAAGACCCACCCTCTTCAATTTTATATCACTAATGTCCTCTGGAATAAGCTCTCAATAAATATCTATAGAACTGAAGAACTAAACTAAGTTATTAGAGTCCAATAACGCCAGGGGGTTCACTATGTTCTCTTATTCAGTCCTCATGAAAATCTATGAGGTGAGAAGAGAAGATACAATTCATAGCCAGGTTACAGGAAACTATAGGTCACAACAGTAATTAAGCAGGAATTGTCCACAGTTATGAGCCTGGCAGCAGATCCGGAGCCAGGAACTCACACTCTTCCCCTTGCGATGTGAGTGAGACTCTGGTCATTATTCGTGCACTACTCACACAGAAATATGCTTTGCTTGAGGTCATTATTGATTCATGTGTGTGTTCTGGCGTCCAAGGCTTCGGGAATCCAAGGGCCATTGTGTTTTTGTAGCAGGCCAGAGAGTCTCCTGCCTTATTTAAAACTGATCATAACTACGTGGCCCAGATCTACAGATCATCATATTCAAGATGGGCTGTTCTGGACTGAATGGAGTTCCCCTCCCCCGAAATTCAAATGTTGGAAGTTCTAACCCCTAAATGTGGCTGTATTTGGAGACAGGTCTTTAAAGAGGTGATTAAGGTAAAATGAGGTCACTGGGGTGGGCCCCCATCCAATCTGACTGGTGTCCTCGTAAGAGGAGACTGGGACACAGACACGCACAGAGGGACAACATGTGAGGACGCAGGGAAGGCTCCATCTACAAGCCAAGGAGAGAGGCCTCGGGAGATGCCAGCCCTGTCGACACCCTGATCTTGGGCTTCCAGCCTCCAGAGCTGTGAGAAAATGAGTTTCTATTATTTAAGGCCCACAGCCTGTGGTATCTGTCACAGCAGCCCACGCTGACTAAGACACAGACATGAAGCAAAGCTGTGAGGGCTCTTGGATGCGTGTGCACCTCCAGGCCTGTCTCACGCCTCCTCTTGCGCCCCCCACTCCCCTCCAGGCACTCGGCAACCCCGGAGGGCAGCGCTGCCCGCTCACACCCGCCCTCCGGCACCCTGCGTCAGCCCTTTCCCCACCCTTGGCCCCAAAACGAGTCACAGGTGGCCAGTTTGAAGTTCTTAGTCTGGGCCATGAGGGTTAAGAAGTGAGGAATGCAGATTCATAACCGGCCAAGTGTGGTTTGCCACTAAAAATCCAGGAGTTAGGCCAGGGCCGGGGCAAGAGCAAAAAGGCACAGCCCTCGAGCAAGTTTCTGACTCCTCCGATAGTGCGAAGCCGGGATGGGCTGTCTCTAACGAGCCCCACAGAGTCCTGGTTGTAGGCTGTGTGTTGCACACTCACAACCAGCCTGAGAATGCGGTTTTGGCATGCCAACGTTCGCACTGAGGAGCCTGAAGTTGGAAAGTCCCTGAATCCACAAAAGAACAAGACATGATCCCTGTTTTCCAAGCCCTCACTCTAGTTAGGGGACTACACGTGTGAACTGAGCACAGAAATCGGACGCCCGGGTGCCAAGGCCTGCAAACCCTCCGCATCTACTCCCAGCGCCCACGCCTCTGACTAGCGCACGGCCTGAGGGGCCTCAGAGGAGTTGAGACCACAAGGCCGTCCTGCAGACTTCCGTGGCTTTGACCTGGAGGCCCGGGCGCCACTGCGACCCTGTCTTACCTGCTCAGTACCTCTGCAGGTCAAAGACCTCTGTGATTCTCCATCAGAATTTTTCACCGAGGGATGGCGCCTCCTTTGGAGGACTCCTAAAAGAAATGTCAACACCGTGTTTGAAAACTGTGCCCCAGGGCACCTCCTTATCAGCACATTTAACTTTCCCTGGGGAACCCCCACCTTGAACAACAACTATGACTCTAACGTCACTTAGTTACTGTTTTTTATTCCTTAAAAAACAAATTTAAAAAAACCCTACTGAATGAAGAAGAAAACCAGTGCCCAACCTTAAAGCTCAGTCCCGGCTCTTTCGCATTCTCTGACACACAGCTTAAACCCAACACGCCTATTCTGAGGACTAAGACAAGTGAAGAGATGATGTGCCCACCTCCTCCCAGGAGGGGCCGTCTAACCTTCCCGGGGCTCCAGGCGGTTCTCCTCCCTTAGAGTTACTTTGGGCTTTGCATTCCCTCCCCAGAACCAAAAGATTCCCAACAAAGTCCCCTGAAAACCTACTACCTTTTCTTTCTTTTTTTAACGAGTGAAGGCGAGGGTGACTAAAGCAACATGCTCACGGGAAGGGAGTTCCTGATGCGAGGACAGCCCACCCACACCCCGGCCACGAACGCCGCGCCAGCGCGCCCCTCCGGCTGTGCAGAGGTGAGATCCATTATCCTCCACAGGGCTTGCTCATCACAAGAGCTAAGAACCTTGAAAAGAACGCACTTGCCTGAGTAGTATTTGTTCCTGTGCTGATTTGATTTTGGAAAAACCAGGTTTCCCTTCCAAGAAACGAAAGTGAGAAAAAGAAGAGCAAACTTCAACAAAATAAACAGAAAGAAGAATCTAATTTCATTTTTCTCACCCCACGGACCCTTTCCAATTTAATCTGCCTCTCCGTTAGGGAGTTAGGGGCTCTGCTCCTTCCGTGTTTGCCTCGGCACTGAAGACAAATCCACCCAGCAACGACAAAGCATTTCCTTTGTCCTCCCCACCAGTTAATTTAACCGGGACATGTTTACCAACAGCTTAATCTAGTTAGCGCAAACACTCTTTTACATTCTTTTCCTCCACCAAAAACAAAACCACAAAACCTTCCCAAAAATCACATGGCAACTTCTAAAGTCATAAGTCGGCCTGCACAGCGTCGTGACAGCTGCACACTCTCGGCGGCACAGCCGTTCGTGTCAGTTCCTTAGTCTTCCCTGGGAACGAGGCCGGTTGCAGTGACAACTCTGCCCCACACCAGCAGTAAAGCAGCAGCGAAGCTCTTTTCGCCCAAGGGAGAATCGGCTGAAAGCAAATCAACTTTTATGTGTCACCAAAAAATTGACAGTAAACTTAATTAGACTTGGTATGTTTCATAAGCAAACAGCTGCTCATCACGTCACAAACAGAATGAGCAGGTTCGCTTTTCTTCAGTTACATGTAGTTACGTCAGCAAACATTTGTTTCTACTACAGTAATTACTTGCACCGAAGTTTTAACATTGGATTTGCCTGCGAAGTACAGTATAATGTCAATACTGTACTTGCTTATATTTTATTTTAAATACAGAGTAATATTTTAAATTGAATTTAACTATAAAGCTTCCATAAAATAAAAATGCATGATCTCATAAAATCAAATCAGTCTTTAATTGTAATAATAAAAATTACATTTAAGTAATGGTGTCTCTGAGTTAATAGTACCGTAAAACAGCAGCTGAAAAGCCAATCTTTGCTACGTGAGTGACTATTTCTTCAGCATTCGGTAACTACAGATGAGGTTCCGACACAGACTCGCAACGCACCTGCGCTGACCGTACTCCCGTTAGGAGTGAATTTCCAGCGGAGCTCTCCAGTCAGTGGCGGATGGTATGTGACACCCTAAGAGCATCACTGGGTCTCAGAGAGGTTATTTATACATTTTAAATAATGTATATTTATGCCACAGAAAAAAATGGCAACATTAAACCAGGAAACGTTTTAGAAAATTCTGCCAACATCATAGTTACTCATCTAGAGATGGAAATAATTTTTTGTCGTTTTTTTCACTGAACACCACGAATAAAATTTTCCCACTGTTACATGCCACTGCTGTTAACTTGTGGATCAGGGGATTTGAAAGTATAATGTCCATTTTTTTAATGAATCTTGAAGTAGGCAGGAGAAGAGATTCTATTTTGCAAATGCATTTTATTTCCAAGAGAGGCTTCTGTTCATTTACATAGTCAAGGTAAGGGATGGAAAGAAACCCAGTTTCTCCTAACACCCATCACAGCCTTTGTACGTTTCTGTGGATTCTATATGGCCAACCTCCCCTGACGGGCTGCGAGCCCCCTCCAGACAGGGCCTGCGTTATTCTTACCTATTCGCCAAGACTGAGTCTTCCACAGCACGCTAACTCGTCTCCAGCACCAGCGCGTCGGGCCAAAGCCAAGTCCTCACCCTCGGTCTGCGAGGCCGCTCCTCCCGCCACATCCCCGTCATTGCAGCCCAGCCCCAAATTCGCCCTCAGTCTCCAGACTCAGCACAGAGGGGACCCAGCACCGCCTCCACGGGAGGCAGCAGTTCCCGGCCGGCCGTTTAGCTTCGGAGCTGCCCAGACATCCAGCCCAGGGAGACCAGCTGCATCTCTGTCCTGGAAGAGGCAGAGTGGACAGGTTCTCTCAACATGGATTTGCTTTCCCTGCCCACAATGCTTTTGCCAAAATCATCATCTAGGGAATTACAAGTTACCTTTTCCGTCATCAGATAGCTCACGTAACCCTGCTCTGACCAGGGAGCTCATCCCACCGCAGTAAAGCGTGGCGGCTGGCTCGCTCTCACGCAGCTCCCAAGGCTCCACCGTCACCTTCGCCCCGAAGCAGCCGGCCACCAGAGTGGCAGAACAGCCTTTTGATGCTCAGTTTCATCGCCAGGTATGTGGAAGCTCCTTGCAGGGCAGGGGTGATGTCCTCTGGGACATGGTATATGCTCTGAATCGGTGGCCAGTATGAGGTCAAAGTTCAGCTCAGGTACATATTACAGCAAACCTCTCCTGACCTGACCTCCCCAAACGTGCACACTCCGCTCAGCTGGGGCCCCTGTACCACATTATATACCATTATCACATCATCACTGTACATCACCGAAATGAGCTGCCTATGTATTTTTTCCCTCCTCTAAAATTTAAAATGCTCAGGGGCAACAAACACATTTAATTCATTTTTGTAAATCAAGAAGTTAGCACAGTGCCTGTCACATATACAACATTCAATAAATACTTGTTAAATTGATTGTATGTTCATAATGTTTCTACCTTAAAAAACTGACTTAGAGGCGGCTGTGTAGCAGTCACAAACAGATTATAAACACCAAGAAAATACGTTGGGTTCAGTACCTCGCCTTGCTACCTCACTCAACCAAAACAGGGTAGCTGACTGGCTCTCTTCCTGGCCTCTCTGCATCGGTGCCATGCACTCCACCAAAGTGCTCATTTGCTGACAAACCACAGGTTCCACCACCCCTCCATCCTACGCTGATCATATACGAGACAGAAAATATTCACCTACAGAGATTTCAGCAGCATACAAGGTAGTAGTAAAAGAATCATAAAGTATTAAATCTGCAGGATTCAGCCAAAGCAACAATTAATGGAAAAACCTGTAATTTCAAATGTACATACAGTCATGCATCACTTAACGACAGGATACATTCTGAGAAATGTGTCGTTAGGCAATTTCATCATCGTTGCTGTGTGAACATCATAGAATGTACTTACACAAACCTAGATGGCACAGCCGACTACACACCTCGGCTACGTGGGGCAGCCTGTGGCTCCCGGGCTACACACCGCACAGCACGTCACTGTACTGAATACTGTGGGCAACTGTAACACGATGGTGAGTATTTGCGTATCTAAACATGTCTAAACATAGAAAAGGTGCAGCAAAATTTTGGTATAAAAGATAAAAAATGGTACACCTGCATAGGGCAGCTCGATCATAATACTACGGGACCACCATCGTATACGTGGCCTGCCATTGACCAGAACGTCACTGTGCAGCGCACGACTGCACGAGAAAAGAAAGCTGGAAATAAAGCAGCTAAGCATCCATCCCAAAAGCAAAGAAAAAATTTTTAAATAAACCAAAGAAAACAGAAGAAAAAAATCATAAAGAGCAGAAATCAGTAAAACAAAAACAAACATTCAGCAATGAGGATCAAAGGCCAGAAGTTTGTTCTTTGAAGTGATTAATGACGTTGACATGTTTCTGATACTAATCAAGAACTTAAAGAGAAGGAACCCACCACCGATGTTCCAAGTTAAAAGAGGGACATCACTGCAGACACTTCAGGAACTGTAAAGATAATTATCATAAACAACTTTACACCTATAAATTTAAAAATTTGAAACAAATCGAAAAAATCCAGAAAAAATATAACTAATCAAACTGACTCAAAAAATAATACAATGCCTAAAAGGACCTATAATTAATGAAATTGAATCAGTTTTTCCCACCAGGAAAAACATCATACCCAGATGGTTTCATAAGTGACTTCCCTCACACACCCAGGGAACAGATCACTAATTCATTAACAAGGTAAAACAAGAGGGCAATGCTTCACCTCATGAAGAATGTCTACCAAAATCCACATCAACTGTCACCTAGTGGTGACACACTAGAGGCATCCCCTCGACTATCAGGAAAAAAAACAATGATGTCCTCTCTCTCTTCTAGTCGACATTGGGCAGGAGGGATAGCTTGCAGGAAAAGAAAAGAAAAAGAAAGTAAAGGCATAAGAATTGGAAAGGAAAAAATGTTCATTATTTATAGATGACATAACTGTCCAGAAAACCCAAGAGAATATCCAGATGAATTATTAAAAATAATCAGAGTTTATCAACGTGGCTTATCATGTGATCCATATATACCAGTCAATATCACTTCTTGATCAGTCACAGAAAAAAATCTTTTAAATAGCATTCGAATAACAACAGACACATCAGATAACTGTGTAAGTCTGACATAAGATGGGCAAAACTTGAATGGAGACATTTTATAAAGTTTTATTGAAAGACACTAAAGAAGAACTGAAAAACAAATGGAGATACCATGGTTATGCACAAAAACAGCATCTTTGATAAGTTTTCCCCCAGAGGTTGTAGATTCAATGTAATCACAAAATTCCAATAGGGCTTTTTATGGAATACGACAGGCTGATTTTAAAATTTATATAAAACAGCAAAGACCCAATAATAGCCAAGAAACTCTTATAGAAGGTGACAATGAGGAGATGTGCCCTACCAGATAGCAAGAAGCATCACACAGCCAGAATACTCGAGATGCTGACACACTGCTTATCTTAATTTTGTTCTTAGGTACGCAGCGTAGGAAAGCTCCTGCATCTGCATACCAGGAAACAAGTAAGAACACACACCAGCCCTAAGTCTGATAGAAAAAAACGAACGAAGAAAAACCTGATTGTCCAAGACTGGAGAATCGTTGAACAGATTAAGGCATAAGCTTCACATAGCAGAAAATGATGCAGCAGTAAAAAATAACTGACCTATATCTACAGGCAACAACATGATAAATCCTAAAAACATAACATTAAATGAAAAAAATGTTCCTAAAAGATGATCTTCAGTGATACCATTTGTATAAAGCTGAAAAATACAGGGAAAATGCAAATATATTATTGAGGAATATTCAGAATAAAACTACATGAACAAAAGCAAAGAGATGACAAGCACCCAATTCAGCATGGCGGTCACTTCCGTAGGAAAAGCCTGTGACGGAGCAGGAAGAAGCAGAGGTGGACACGGGGTGCTGGTAACCTTCTAGCCCCCACCTGGGATCGTAGGTTCAAGGACAGTTTTTGATTAAACTTTCACATATGCGATACATATGTATACTACTCTTTTCTTGTACTATATTTGAATAAATTGTCACATACCATGTATTATCTTGCAACTATTAAGCTTGTATATTTTTTATATTTAATATATTTTTAATACACAAGCTTAAAGTTCTTACTAATACACTCTACAAATAGATTGAACAGAATAACTAAGTTCCTTTTGAGCATGACAATCTAGAGGAGTGTGGATTCAGGCATGTACCAGTGTTCTGCACCCCAGACCGCCCTGCTTTCCCTTTTCATCCATCTGGCCGTGTTGTTAAAAAACAGAAAAGAAATGGAAGTACAAGAGCAATCCTAGGAAACAACTAATTCATCTCACAGAATAATCAACTGTAGTGCAATAAAAAGAATCTGAGACCAAATGTTCAGATTAAGATTATGTGCTTTTGTTTTCCATCCAGTTTTTATGGTGTTTAAACAAGGATTTTTTTAAAGCTTTGACTTTCAAAAGGTCATATTGTGCAACATTTTTCTAAATCTTTGTCTGGTCTCACAACAAGGTGAGTTTCCTTAATGCTGCCACGAATTGGGTAAAAGGCACGCCGAGGTGAAAGTTAAATAAAAAGCTATCTCAAATAGCATTTTTTAAAAGGCAAACATCAACCTTGTAAGTATTAAAGCACGTTCTAAAACCCAGTCTGATGACAGTTTAAGAAAGCCCCTTTATGTGCGCAGGGCCCCAGCTCCGCAAGGTCTTTTAAATGCGAGTGTTTACCTAAAACTGCAGGCAAGGACCAGAATCTGGCCTTGGAGAGGTGCCTTTTGACTGCGCACAGTGAACCTGATCTTTAATAAATTGTCCCACACCTTTGTCTCTCCTGAGAAAGGCAGAGGTCTGCTCTCTCACAAGAACGTACAAGCCTCTTTAAAGTAAGATGGCTTTTCACTCCGCCTCACTATACTTGTTGATTTAGAGTCTCTGTGAGTGACAATGCACATCACTGGGTTGTTTTTTTTTTAAACTCTGTCATCTGTGCTACTGAGTGTACTTTGACTGAGATCAAAGTTGAAAGCTTCTAGAAAGACACACAAACCACTATGTGACAAATAGCATGCTGTGTTTGACACAGCAAACAATAAATTACTTTCATCAATCCAGATAAAGAATCCCATGTTTTCAATGCTAATTCTGATGTCTGAAATGATAGAACTTTACTACATTCTGAAAGAATGAGGAGCTTTAAATAGTAAGAAAAAGACATAAATAAAATTCACATACCACAAGTTCTGAAATTTCCATTGTTCAAAAGCTGTGGTTTCAGTTTGCTGTTGTCTGAAACTGATTGTAAAGTTTAAACTGAATAGTGTACGTTCAAATAAAACATGTTAGGTAGCCTCTACTTTCTTAGTTTAAGAATAATTTGTGGTATATCTGTAACCAATCAGACTGCATCAAAACAAGGCACATTATTACTCAACAGTACTACAACCTACTTCTTTCCTATGTAAACTTTTACCACAAGGCACCCGTTAATAAGGAATGGCATTGAATAAAGTTGGAACAGAAACATTAATTTTGCCTGGGTTGTCTGCAACCACCGCTAACAGCAAAGACTGTTCCCATTACTGAGCACGTGGTGTTCGCTAGGCACTGGCTAAGTGCTCTACATTTATTATCTAACTTAATCCCTACAAAAATCCCACGAGGCAGATGTTATCACTCCCAATTTCCCAATGAAGACAATGAAGCACAAAAGAGCTAAGCAGCTTGCCCAAGAGCACACATACCTAGTTAGTGACAGAGCCAAGACCTGAAGCCAAGTGTTTTAACTTCTAAAACCCAAACATTATTACGCTATGGTGAGTACATTTTATTCTAATTAATATGAGTTACTATAATGGCTTAAAAACTGGTACACTGATCTTCTATTTCAGAATCTTTCTAACCTACTCGTAAGGAGTAGGTTACTTTACTTCCACCAAGGAGATTATGAATTGAACAAGTGCTCTTTGGGTGCCCATATGCGCTGGGCACTGTGCTCCATGCTGCGGATAAGCAGTTAAGGAAACAGGCAAAAGTTATTTTGGATTCTATGAGAATTGTGTTTTTAATTTGTACAAAAATATGTTTTTTGATTCAGATGTCCTGGTAGCACTAAAAATCAGTAAGTTCAAAATGGAACTCAACAGTCAACATTCCACACTCACTAATCCTTATCCCCGACGCCACGGTAGCTTCCACAACCCAGAATAATTAGGAACCACATTTGCACAATTTGGACTGAAATTTATGATCACAGAACTAAGACAGGGAAATAGCAACCTGTGAGATCAAAGCCTCTGCGCATCTGTGGCCCCCACAACCGAGAAAGGACTGAAGTGTGGCGGCAGCCAGTGATGACGGTGGCGGTGACGGCAGAGCTGATGCGTTCCACTGGACTTGCTTAGAGATGCGTACGTTTTATAGCAGTAGGCATATGTTTCAAAGGTTATTATTGAAATTCTTGCAAAAAAATGTTTTCATATCAGGAATATAAAACTCTGTTTTCCCCACTGGGACTGTTTTTTTAATAAGAGTGCTGATCACTTGGGCAACCTGAGAACACACTGGCTCTGTCCAGCAGAACATCCTTCTTTCTAGTGCCCCAGGCTCCAAGTCACCCTTGAAACCTTGAGGCCCTCCTTCCAGGGCACTCTGGGGGCCACACTGGTCCCCACCCACCATCAGGCACACAGCACTTCTCGGCAGGGCACCTGTGCCTGTCAGTGATGGGTCTTCTGACAGCACAGCAGTGACCAGGGGTTCTCCCTGCGCTGTCCGAACACGCTGAGTTCCCAGTCCCCACCAGACACACTCGCAGAACATTCTCACCCTCTCACCTCAGCCGCCACTGCTCTTTGCAAACTTGTTCCCTCCCCCCACCCTTCTCCCACCCTGTTCCACGGCCTAACCTGTTCTCTTGAGGTCCGGAAACATATCCTCTCAACCTGCATACCTTTCCTGCTCCTTCAAGAATCCGTTTTCTCCCCTTTTTCCATGTCCAGAACTTTTTTCTCTCATTGCCTTCCCTCCACCCAGCTGTCTGACTCTGCACCCTCACCTCCAGACAGACGTCATCTCTCTCCTCCACCCTTCTCCGTGAGGGCCAGCTCTGTCCACCCCAATTTTCCCTCTTCATACACTCATCTTTTTTCTCCTTCTAAACTATAATCTCAGTGAGGGCAGAGCTCTTAACTGATTTAACCTTTTTGTCTCTATAGTTTCTGGCATAGTGCTTTCATGAAATGGGCATTGAGTAAATACTAGCTTAATGAATAAATGACACATGAATTTAAGACATGACCACCAACTCTCCAAAACTGGTCATGCTGTGAATAACAAGAATACCCGTAAAAATACTCCAAAACCAAATGATGGAGAAGATTACAATAGAACAATCTTAGAAACAGAACTAATGTTTTTGTGTATTATCGGTTTTTTTGTATTTCTACATGCATAAAACTACCACTTTTTCTATTAGCGACATTTAAACTCACTAAAAAGGTTTTAACACAACATTTGTTTATTCCCTATTTAAATGCTCTGAGAGCATTAAAGCACCTCGTGACAATCACAACGGTGCGGTTGCAGCCAGGGCCGCTGGCCCCCTTCAGTACTCAACTGCTTGCTTTGCTGTGCACACAGCGTGAGGATAATCTTTACAAACTCACACACCTGCTGAACTTAAGTATAGTCTCAACTCAATTTCTGTATGATTCCTTTTAAGGGTAACAAAGAGATAGTGACAGTTATTATAACAGGATTTGATATGAATGGAAATAAAACCTATCAGCAAAACTGTTGCTACCTAAAGGCTCATAACCAAGAAAACAGTCCAATCGAATGAAATGAAGTTTCACTGTGGCAACTCCTAAAGGATTTAAATGAATACTGTACAAATTAAAGCACCTGTGACACCTAAAACTTTCCACAAAAAAACTTTCCAAATTATTTTTGTGCTGCTGAAACACAACTTTTGTAATCACCCCTCTCCTGATTAGTCCTTTCTTCTTTAAAAGCTCGAAACGTTTTGTTCTCTAGAGCACTTCCCCAGGTAACTTGTAAGAGCTTCCCAGGCTGCAATCACTTAACTGGGCTCAAATGCATTTTTGGTGTTTTGGCCACACCTCGGTTTCTTTCCAGGTCCTCAGCAGCCAGCTTTGGTGTGTTTTGTCCTGTTTCCAAACTAGGACCAACCAGAGAAAGCCAAGTATGTTCCCAAAACCACTCACATAAGATGCCTACTTCCAGAGAGCCGCCTCCAGCTTCCTGTGCCAGCAACCAAAAGCTTCCCCACTTCCCCTCTCCCCTCTGAGCCCCTGCTGAATCCAAGTGAAGGAGCTGAGTTCCTTGGCACAGTGAGCTCTAGGTGAATAGCCTGTTTGTTCTCCTTCGGCTGGTCTTTGTTTCCACATGAAGGGAGTGGAGAATTGTGGACATGACTACAAACTACAACAACCAGGAGGCAAATCATAGGATATGATTATGGTTAATATGAATAAATAGTGCCAGACAGAAAAACTACATTGTAACTCTCCTTACCTTCAACTTTGACTTCCATTTTATTGCAAATGATTCAAGGGATTCTTCAATGCATTTCCAAGACCTTCCTTAATCCTTCAATATGTAAATCTTTTCTCTTTTGAAGCTCTTTCCCGGCCATCATCTGTGTCATTTTCTCTTCTAAAATTATTACCTGGTCTAATTCTGCCAGATCTTCAATAAGTAATGGCTTTTCCTATGAGCATACAACATCATTTTCATCAGCTACATTAAATCCTGAATCTTTCACAAGATTTGTAATTTTGGCTTTGCAATCTATTTGCCTTGTACCCTTAGATGTTCACAGTGACCTCAGTCGGTGGTGGCAATGTAAATTATTAAGTATGAAATGTCCAATTTCCTTAAGTACTAAGTTAGACAATATCTCTGACATTTCACTTTGACACTTGTTTTATTTTTATTATGAAGGTACATCCTCCATCTTGCAAATGCAAATTTTGGCTCGTAATTATCTGTCAAATTTTTTTAGAGCAATTTTCGTGAAACCACAGGTAAATCAAAAAATTCATGTTATTTTCGAATATGAGTTCTGTCATGGAACCAAGGCAGCACAGACAGCTCAAAATCTCAATGAAGTGTTTGCGAAGGATGTGGCTAATGAATGCACAGTATGTCAGTGGTTTGAGAAGTTCTGTTCTGGTGATTTTAATCTTGAAAACAAGCCATGTGGGTGACCTGAGACTAAAGTGGATAATGATGAGCTGAAAGCTGTAGTGGAAGCAAATCCATCTCAGCCTACACATGAATTATCAGGAAGGTCTGACATTACTATTCCAAAAATATTGGACCATTTGAAATAAATGGGCAAGGTAAAGAAGCTGGAAGCTGGATAAATGGGTTCCGCATGAATTAAGTGATCATCATAAGAGAAATCATCTCGAAGCTTGCCTTTTTTGCTGTCATAACATAAAGGCGAACCATTTCTACACCATATTATTATGTGTGATCAAAATGGATTCTTTTTGATAATTGCAAGCATTGGGCATAATAGTTGGATAAAGATGAAGTGCCGAAACATGGTCCAAAACTGAACAGTCATCAAAAAAAGCTAATGGTGTCTGTTTTGTGGTTCAGTGCTGGTATTATCCACTACGGCTTCATGAAACTTGGTCAATCCATTACAGCGGATGTCTACTGCAACCAACTGGACGAAATGATGAGGATGCTTGCAATTAAGAAACTGAGACTGGTCAACAGAGACAGGCCAATCCTCTTGCAAGCCAATGAATGCTCCACCACATCGCACAAACAACACTGCCCAAACTGCAGAGGCTGGACTTGGAAACTCTCTGTCATCCACCACATTCACCAGACCTTGCAACAAGCGACTACCACTTCTTCCAGGCTTTGGACCACTTCTTGCAAGGAAAAATATTCCATTCTCAACAAGCTGTGGAAAATGCCTTCCAAGATTTCATTGCCACTCGCTCTCTAGGTTTCTTTGCTGCTGGCATACATGAGCTACGGTTAAGATGGCAAAACTCTGCCCATAGTTTAGGTGCACACTTTGATGGTATTGCTTCTTGTCTGAGATATTATAAACTACACTTTTGATTTAAAATCAGACATTTAATATTTAATGACCTAAATAGTAAAGCCACTGTGACAAACAATATGGAGGTTCATCAAAAAACTAAAAATACAATTACCAAATGATCCAGCTTTCCCGCTTGTGGACATATATCCCCCCAAAAAATTAGTAAGTTGAAGAGGTATCTGCACACTCGTGTTCTTTTCAGCATTATTCACAATAGCCAAGATGTTGAATCAACTTGTGTGTATCAATATATGAATGGATAAAGAAAACGTGGTATAAATACACAATGGAATACTATTCAGTCTTTAAAAAGAAGCAAATCCTGCCATTTGCAACATGTATGAACCTGGAGGACACTATGTTAAGTGAAATAAATCAGACACAGAAAGACAAATATCACTAATCTCACTGATACATGGAATCTAAAAAAGTTGATCTCATGGACATAGTAGAAGGGTGGTTACTTAAGGGCTTGGGGGGGTTGCAGAGATGTTGATCAAAATATACAAAATTTCAGTTCATTAGGAGACAAGTTCGAGAGATCTGTTGTACAACTAGATGACTATAATAACAATATACTATATTCTTGACAATTGTTGAGATTTAAATGTTCTTACTATAAAATAACATGTGAGGTAATGCATGAGCTCAATTTAGTTATTCCACAATACATACATATTTCAAAACATGTACGTGATAAATATATACAATTTTTGTCAATTAAAAAATAAATTTTTAAACAAAAGTTGTATGTAGGGAAAATGCTTTTTATTTTTAAATAACATATATATTGTGATACCCTTTTTCTCAAATTGATTTTCATAATCTATCCTTTTATCTGTATACAGACAGGCCCTAACTTACGATGGTTCCACTTAACATTTTTTAAGATGATGCGAAAGTGATCCACTTTCAATAGAAATGCATTTAAGGTAAGCTAGGCTAAGCTATGTTTGGTAGTTTAGGTAAATTAAATGCATTTTCAACTTATGATATTTCCAACTTACAATGGGTTTACCAGGACATAACCTCATCATTACGCATCTGTATATGCATTACAAATATGGCTAAATGTTCATCATATGTTCATAATTAATTCCTGGTGGTGGACTGTGAAGTGTGCACACAAATGTATATGTTTACTTTCTTTTTCACACAGTTCTATATTGTTAGAAATTTTATAACAAGACTATCATTTTATAAAAACAGTAATTTTTTAAAAAACTCCAGAAGAAAATATACAATATCTGAATTAAATCATTCAGTAACATTAAAAATTTATGAAAGCAAAAATAAAAGGGAACATTTCAGAAAACATATGAACTAAATAGTAGGTGCTAGGGAGCAAAGGGACTAGTAAAAAAAATCCTGGAATAATTATAAAAGATAGAAAAACTAAAAGGAGCGATAATAAGAAATAAAAAATATCCAAAGAATGGGAATAAAAGGAAATAATAAAACCAGAGAACAGTTAAAGACAAAAACAAAACAAAGCCAAAGAAACAAAAAGCCTATCTGGATCCACAAACTCTGGTTTTTATCAGGACATATGAAGAACCTGCAATCATCACTCCCATCGTCCTAATAAGAAAAAGGGTGAACAAACTGAAAATCAACAATACTTCTTAGAATGACCAGAGAACTGAGGTCACAAGGCAAACCTCCCCCTGGAAAACTCTGGGGAGATGTGCACACAGAACAGAGGGGCACAGCTTTCGGAGGTGCAAAAGCCACCGCTGGAGTCGGGAAACGCCAGGTACACTCACGTGGCGACGAGCAAATTCCCGGATGCCCAGTGTGGACTGGCTTGAGAGTTGAAAACCACTGAGGCCCACTCTTAAGGTACTCCCACACTTTCATGAATTTTATCTACAGAAGCCTGACCAGGTTCTCATGGTGACTATCACAGAAAAACCTCCTCCTGTTTGTGGCAGGCAGTAAGAGGGGAAAGTAACCATTTTGAAATACACCCCGAGCTTTCTCTTTTTCATGACAGGGACCTGCCCTCAACCGCAACCGTCTTGTGAGAGCTTTGTCTGACCTGGGGAAAAACAACTGGATGTACTCAGTTTCCCCTGGTCTTCCGGTCACACAGAGGCGGGGGGACGGGAAGGCTAAGGAACTCCGCTGCAGGTCACAGCTAAGGGACGCTGACCCACTAAAAAAGTGGAGATTTAATTATAAGATTCTAGGATGTGGAGCAGCACGAACTCTCACTCTTTGCTGGTGGGGATTCAAAATGGTACAGCCACTTTGCAACAGTTTGGCAGTGTCTTACGGAAGTAAACACGCTCTTACCATCCGATCCAGCAGTTGTGCTCCCTGGTATCTATCCAAATGAGTTGAAAACTTATGTCCACACAAAAACCTGCACACAAATGTTCACAGCGACTTTATTCATAATTGCCAAACACTGGAAGTAACCCAGATGTCCTCCAGTAGGTGAGTAGGTAAACGCCACGGTACATCAGATATTGTTCAGCAACAAAGACGAGTCAGCACACCACGAAGGCACAGAAGAACCACAAATGCTTACTGCCACATGAAAGAAGCCACTCTGAAAGGCTACCTGCTGTAGGATTCCAACTATACATTCAGGAAAAGGCAGAACTATGGAGACTGCAAAAAACAGTGCTTGCCAGGGGTCGGGGGAGTAAGGAATAAGAAAGTGAAGCTACTCTGAATGATAACCTAACGGTGGGTACGTGACATTATTCATTGGTCAAAACCTTAGAACTAAATGAAGAGTGATTTCTAATGTTATCCTTATTGATACATAAGAATGTGTCAACATTGGTTCATCGACTGTTTAACAAATACACCAAACAGATGTTAATAAGGGGAAACTTCCAAGGAGAGGGAGTATATGGCAGTTCTTCTATTTGCCCCATTTATCTGTAAAACGTATTAAATAAATAAAATCTATTAATTTAAAACACTTACCTGGATTTAATCAGGAAATCGTTTTTCTCTGGATATCTTGAACATGCCAGAGTATCAACTGATTCAATTTTTAGAGAAATTCCACTTTAGCCAAAGTGGTTAGAAATCAGTATTGTTTATTTCCCATGTTACTTCACAGCTTGTACCAGTAACCTGACATGTATAATGCTTTTACACACCTGTCTAAACTTTGAATGAGGATGGAAAAATCACAAATGTCTGAACAGAGTCCACAGTCCTTTGATACAATGAGTACGTATAACTGCTTCTGGCAACATTTTGTAAACGACTGGTACCTGATCAGTGTAGTGAGGGTGAGTATCTTCATCGCATCAGGTGGGAGGTCCCAGCAGGACACTGTTCCTTACCAAAGTGATAAAGTACTTCTGAATATATGGGATCCAACAAAGAATGAATTTGTCCCATTTTCTATTCAGAAAACAATTTTTTAAAGGAGCTCATTTGTTAAACCCATGGCTGTGTGTTACAGACCAGAAACCGAAATGAGGCGATTCTGCCCTCCGCCCTGGTGCAGGAGAGTTTTCCTCAGCGTTGCTCTACCGCCGCTTCAATGTGACAGGAATAATGTCATCACAGTGTGTCTGTCAAGCAACAGAAAAAACATACATTTTTCCAGAAGAGTTGAAACAAAATCATCCTAAGCCCTTCTTCATTTATTAAATACAAAATTACAGTATAATCTCTAGGGAAGAAGATACTCAAGAGAGCCCTGCTGGTACACCTGAGTCCTTACTGCTGCGGACACTGGGAGAGGCCTCACTCGCTGCAAAGTATGGGAAAGGCCTTGGAGTTATCTGAAAAAAGAATCTGGGTGGAAGTAAGTTTAGGAATAGAAATTGACAATAAATATACAAGTGTTAGTAGAAAGTTAAAGGTAATACTAAAGATTAAGAAAAGTTAAATTGAAGAAAAGGTAGTTTTGGTGAAGGTTAAAATTGAGAGCTAAATTAAAGATGGATCCGATGCCACCGACTTCTGCTCCTTGACTTTATTCCTGGTGTCAAGGGCTGTGCTGAGAGGGGAGAGAAGAATACAAACTGAGGAGGACTGAGAACACTGTGCAGATAACAGGAGAAATGCAGAGTATTAAGATATTAAATACGTGAGGAGGATGTTGAACTAAGAAGAACCATTCTGATCTAGGCTTCCCCCAGTGCAGCATTCAGAGACCACGCACGTGGGCAAACTCAAATTCTATGGGTAGGATACGTGAAGAATCCACACAATGCCAACTTGTCTCTAGTGTAATAGTTTAAAAAACTTCATCCTTACCCAGGACATAAACTCCAACTGCCGATTCTAGTATTTGAACACTTTCCCTGAATTGCCTTCTCCACAGACAAGATACAGTGTAAGATTTTCCCCTCATATCGTTTTCCACTTAAATGGCCAGCCCCTGCCATCCTGGGCCACCCCTCTTTGGACATGCACAGGCAACGTCACCCTCGTCCCAGAGTTTGTACAATGGATCTTAAATACAGTACCACGCACGCAGCTTTCTTCTTCAGCACAGTGGAGTACAGAAGTGCATCTCAATCATTCTAAAGCACATGTCCCTTCTTGTGACTAAGCACAGCAACCAAACATCTTATCTTCCACACGTACCTTTGACTTTCTCTTCCGTCTGTCTCCACCATTCCTAGGACATCCACTTAATGTTTCTCACCTTCTAAAATAAATTAATCATGTGAGTGTTTAAACAAAGGGCACTGAACAGTACCATGGAGAATATACTCTACAGGGGTTTTCAGAAGATGCAAACGTGCTCTGCACCCATGGAGTTTCTTAGGTCTATCTTTTCTTAAAAAAGCTAAAAGCAGAAGGTTAAAATATAAGTCACTGACAACACGGTTTTGGGAGCAAGACAGCTGTGTTACATATGTTAATTAACCCTATCCAAAAATGTTGTATCCTTAGCATCTAATGTAATTCAACAGAACACACTATCTTGAAGAAGAATGAATAACGTGTTCCTCACATTATCTTCTTCAAGTATCAACCATGTCAGCCCTGCTCTTTTCAATAATTACAAAGGAATAATTATCAGATTAAATTTTCAATCAAAAGCCTATAGTTGACATTGATGGATTATAGATTTCAAAATAGCTAGAAAGGAATAATTCAAATGTTCCTAGTGTAAATAAAAGAAAAAAATATTTAAGGTGATGCATATCCCAATTACCCTGATCTGATTATAATAAATGTATCAAATTATATGTATCCCCAAAATATGTCCATCTAACACATATCAATAAAAAGAAATAAATTAGCTGGGCATGGTGGCAGGCACCTGTAATCCTAGCTACCCAGCTTCTAGGGAGGTTGAGGCGGGAGGTTCACTTAAGCCCAGGAGTTCAAGACCAGCTTGGGCAACATGGTGAGGCCTTGTCTCTTTTAAATAAAAATAAATAAAAATATTCTTTGTAGCTAACTGAAGAATGATCAACTTATTTTGGATACAAAAAATGTATCCAAACATGACAGAAAAACTGTCATGAAAATGAAAACACTTGAATAGAGGGTAGGAATTTAAAAATGAAAAATTTTCTTAGAACTTTATGAAGTCCAAGAATCTTTAAAACTGATACAAAGAACAGCAGTCACTGTACTAAGCAGTGCACACACAGTATCATGTATTAAACTCACCAAAGCCTTAAGGTCGTCATAGTATTCCTATTTATCATCCAAATTCTTATTATTGCAAGCAGCAGAAAACCAGTCCTGAACTGGCTGAAGTCAGTAAGTGAAAAGGGTAAGAGTAGGGCTAGTTTCAGGGCTCAAACTTGTCACCAGGACTCAACTCTGTCCCAATGTCAGCTCTGCCACTTCCTGTATAGTCTTCCTTCTAAAGTTCATGGGGTGGCCCCCAAAAGTTTCAGGATCTCTCACCTTGTGATGATGAAGACAACCCAGACAGCTGCAATTTTTTGTCTGTTCTTGTTTCTACATTCAGCAGGGAGAGTTAAAGTTTTCCAATAGCTCCCACAAAAATACTGAGTCCCCTGGTTGACCCACCTGGGACATATGGCCACCCCTGATTAAGTCACTGTGTCCAGGGTTCTGGACTTTCTGACTACCTGAGGCTCGTCATGTTCCATCCCAGGACTCCAGGGATGCCAGGGCTATTGCCGGAGAGTGGCTGCTGAGAATTGAGGGGAGAAATATTGTAACAAGTTCCCCTTTACGAATAAGGAACCCATAGTTTGGGAAGATAAACTATCAAAAATCAGACACTAGAAAGTAAGTCTAGATTTGAAGTTTGGTCTACAATCTGAATCCAAATTACCCATCTACCACTAAGCTATACCAACACCCATGTTCCAGAATGAATCTTCAGACTGTAAAAAAGGCCCTTTACCTGTCTTCTAGACTCATCACCAATTGGAACATGAATCAAGGTTACAATATTTGCTGGGAAACTTTGAAATATTATGTGAAAAATTAATAACCCAAGATTAACTTCATTATGAATTTAATTTGGCTTACTCAAAAATTTTAGCCTGTTTGCAGTCTGTTTCTACAAACCTCAAAACACGAGTGGCCAGCTTAGAAAATTCATTTCCACTAAAGAAAACTTACAATCTTAAGCGGAGTTTAAAATTATGTTTCATAGACGCATCATTTATTCCAAATTTATGTTAATTTTTAGGTCCTTAATGATCCACGATTGATTTCCAGTCACTCATTGGTAACTTTAGACCTTCCTCTCAGTGAAGTAAAAAAAAATTACTCGCCTTTGTATGTTTTCTTTGTACTTTCAACCTAGTTTCATTCTAATAAAAGTACAGCGTAAGTTTAACTAACACAATACAGGCACCGTCATTTTTAAAGAGGGAAAAAAACCCTCTGACTTCCGGCCATGATGGAGCCTGGGACCAGACTTAGGCTCTTACCTCAAAGAACTAAAACACTCAAACGATGGGAGCAGCGGTTCCCGGCGGTACGGGATCCGCGGGCGACGGGGAGAGGAAGGGAGGTGTCCGGGCGCGACCCGCGCAGGCCCCGGAGGAACCACCTCGACCTCGCAGCGCGGGACGGGGGCCTCCGGTCCGCGCCGGGCAGAGGCCGGGGCAGGGGGCAGAGGTCAGAGGTCGGCGCGCGAGGAGACGCCGCGGCCAGCCCGCGCCCCGGGAGCGGCCTGGAGACGGGCCACGTGGGAGTCACGAGCTGGGGCGCGCATCGACGGCCACCAGGCCACGACGCCAAGGCGCGAGCGGCGACGGAGGAAGCGCGACTCGGCGGGGCCCGGCCGGGCGCGAACGGCGCGCAGCTGAGGCGCGAGGCCCGCACCACGTCCCGCCTTCCCGTTCGCGCCCGGCTCCCGCGCGGACCTCGACGGCGACGCACCGGCGTGGGGACGTGACGCCATGCGCGAGGTGGGCCGGCGAGCATGCGTGCTGGGGCCGTACGGCCGCCGGCGCCGGGGCGGGGCGGGACCGAGGAGCATGCGCGCTGGGAGCGAGCGCGGAGGCAGGGGTTGCTACGGCAACGGTGAGCGCCGCTGGTAGCGGTGGAGGCCGGAGCCGGTGCGTTACGGGCAGAGCCGGGGAGCAGGGACCTTGTCCTGGTGAGGAGGGGAGGGGGCCGCGCGCAACGCCGCCTCCTGGCTCCGGGTCCCCGCTCTGCCACGGGAGACCGGTGTCTAACC
Source organism: Propithecus coquereli (assembly GCF_000956105.1). Taxonomy (NCBI): domain Eukaryota; kingdom Metazoa; phylum Chordata; class Mammalia; order Primates; family Indriidae; genus Propithecus; species Propithecus coquereli. Next base: position 2,016,185 of record NW_012150163.1, read on the forward strand.
CGGCCCGTCTTTTAGTGAGCGGGGGCGCCCGTGGGAACCTGCTCCGTGGGACTGGGGTCGTGACACGTGGGGAACCTGCCCCAGGGGGGTCAGCGAGGGGCTCCCGTGGGGAACCTGCCCCGGGGAGTCATTGGGGGCGCCCGTGGGAACCTGCTCCGTGGGGCGGGGGTCCTGGCACGTGGGAGGGGTCCGTGCACACCCAGAAAGGGCTCAGCATTGTCAAAGGTACTCCTGGTTAACTTGTGGCAGTTTCTTCTACATAAGTGGTGCAAATTTATGATGGCCCCAAAACTTTAACACGACCCATTACAAGAGGAGGAACCAAGTCCAAAGATGGTTTAAGTTTTAAAGAGATTTCTAGCAATGTAGCTTTATGTATATTTGTGTGTTTCTGGCCATCACAGATAGAACCTCATAAAATGATGTTTAAAGAGGGAATTCAAAAGTTAGGAGATAAGGCACTATGTAGAATTGTATTTTTAAAATTGTATGTTTGTGTCATGTATTTTTATTTGACAAGTTTATTGATTATCTTATGGTCATTTAGACAAATTGGTGACTGTTACCTTGGCACCACAATGGTAGTTTTTGCTACCAAACCCTACCTCTTCGAACTAGTTTTGATATTGAGATTTACAAAGAAGGCATGTGTCACTATTAATCTTAGCTTTTAATACTGGACAAGGATTAAGTTTCTCACCCAACCATTGCTACAGACCGATTATGTGTTCTTGAAGGAGTCACCTAATGTTTGGATATGTTTTCTCATTTATGAAATGGAGTTGGACTAGATATTTGAAAAGTTTCCAATACCTTTAAGTCCTAAATTTTAAATTCTAAAATTTAATGAGACTGTAGAACTTTGGTTTTTAAAAGCTCTTACCTCAATATTAATCACGGTGATCTACAGTGCAGAAATTTGAAATAAATTGTGGAGTGTGGATGGCCGGATATGATTATATTAAACGGTTTTTGGTATGATGCAAACTATCTTCTGCAAGGTTGTAAGTAGAAGTAGAAAAATCTGGTAGTGATCCTTCAGTATTTTTAATACCTTATACCATTTATCCAATCTAGATTGTCTTGATGAAATATTGCATGGAAACATCTTTCAAATATCTCTCGACGCCAGAATTGAAAGGGAACAGGAAAGGTTACAGTAGAAACTATCATCTAAGTTTCCAAAGGATTTTAGCACCTACTAATCTTTTTATTCCTAAAACTCTGGATAGCTCATCAATTTGTTTCCACTGTCCTTACTTTTCTCTCTACACACACTCCTTAGTGAGTTTATTCTTTCAGTTGGACTAATTTAATACAGGCATTGGTCCTTAGAAATATATTTTGGATTAATTCCTTTCTATTCTTACAGTTAGGCCCTCAGTACAGTAAGTCTTCACTTAACCTCATTGATAGGTTCCTGGAAACTATGACTTTAATCAAAACAATGTATAGTGAAACCAGTTTTATCGTAGGCTAATTGATACAAACAATAGTTAAGTTCCTACAGCATATTTCTAGTCTTAAAAGCATCACCAAACTTCTAAGTAAAGACCAAAACACTTCTAATGTTAAACATTGAAATAAATGTGAGCTGTACATACATTTAAGAAAGATCAAAACCCAATTTTTCAGTGAGTGGCGGTGGTCTTCATGTGGTGGGTTAAATCTGGGATAAATGTTTGCAAAGCAAAAATTCAGGAACACCTGTTCCCACCACGCAGGTCCACAACAAACAAAGTGCCCCCTGAGCACTTTCGTGCTGCATCGTTTATTGTGTATCTGTACGGTTATTGTACACTTAACGAATTATTCGACGATAATTTTGTATTCGTTCATTCATTTTCCAACCTGCTTATTCCAGTTCAGGGTCACAGGTGGCCACAGCCCATCCTGGCCGCTCAGCACACAAGGCGGGAACTGACCCTGGACACGATGGCCTCCCGTCGCATGGCACATTCACACACCCGCCCGCTCAGACAGGGACAGTCTAGACACGCCAGTGAACCCAGTGTGCACAGCTTTGGGGTGTGGGAGGAAAATCGAGTGCCCAGAGAGAACCCACGCAGACATGGGGAGAATGTGCAGACCCCACTTGGACAGTGACCTCAGCTGCCAATGTACTTTTTTTTTGTCAACATTATAATGAAACGATGTTGAAAGAAGCAATGTTATGTGAGGATCTGCTCTACTATTTCCCTAGATTACTTGAATAACTTTTTGTTTCTCCCCATTACAGTACATTTTGTCTTCATAAAATACACCCTTGTCCAAAAAGTAAAAGGGCCAATTCCAAATTCTTCACCAGCTGTGAAGGGAGTCGGAATAACTGGAGTACCTTCTGTGTGAAAAGATCCCTTTAGAAACTTTACAGAGGTTGTCTCTTTAACCCCTGCAGGAACCCTGCAGAGTCGGTGCCGTACTTGCTGTGCAGATGAGGGAGCCGAGATGCCGCTGTGTTGAGTGTCTTGCCCAGCAAAGTGGTGCGGCAGGATTGGAACCCGAGTTTGTCCCCGTGTGCTGTCCTGTGTCTGGGCAGATTGCAGGTAACGAATTCCTCTGCGTTCCGGTTTCTTCATTGTTCCCTTTCTCCCGAGTAACAGGCATACCATGCCGATATCCTAAGTGCCTTTGCTTTCCTTGTAATGTACATGTTCATTTCCCTCTGTCTACTCTTCAAATTCCAGTTTAACTGTTACCTCTTTAGGAGGTTTTTTTGTTTACAAATCTCTGATCTTTTTAGTCTCCAATGTTAGTTTGAAATTTTGTTGTGCTTATGTATGATGTTATATTTAGCAAGGGATTGTTCTCATTTATATTAACATGTTCTCTGCAAGTCAGCGGTGAACTGTTTGAGGACAGGGCTGCAGCAAGTTGCAACTGGCTTGAATCCTGCTCCTCCTGAATCAGACTCAGCTCAGTGCTGCACTACAGTGGGCATTTCCATCGCTTCATCATCAGACTCTTAATACGTGCCTTCCCCATAAACGTCCTAAGAGTTTTATGTACGCTCTAACTTTGACTTTTCTGTTGATGACGTTTTTACAGTGGAAGAACAAAGGAGTGTGATACACTGTGATGATAGGGTTTGTTAGAGCCAAGCAACAACTTTTCCTGATTCAGCATGTTGAAAAATAAGGTACGCCGTCCTTTTAAAAAATATACACATTATTTTACTTGTGAAATGTATTTTAATGCAGCCATTTGAGAGTATTAAAAATAGCTTGCAAATGTTGCTTCAGCCAGGAACTGTCAGCAGGAATGGGAGATGCCAAGTGTGGCGTGGGGGCAGTGGACAGGCAGGTGAGAAAAACAGGCTTCTGTAGTGCTTACTGCAAGCACCTCCAAGCTGTTTAGTGATTTGTATTCTACGTAGGAAATGTATAACGTTTTCACCAAAAAAGCATACGATATGCTTAAATGCAAGATCCTCCTCAGTATTTGCTTGGAGTCTAGTCTAATTATGGTGAAGCAGTGTGCATTTGTCCGGGCATACACAGATATATAGGTCATAATAAGTTTATTCTCATTATAATTAAAGCTTTAGTAATTCGATGAATACATCTTCCTGTGTTTTCAACGTAAATGCAAGGGGGTTTGGGCCAACTTAGGTGACAATTGGTCAAGCATTCATTACTAGTAGATTTAGTCTAACGTGTCATCAAGGCTGAGTATTAAAGCCTCAGTTCTCTTCTAAATGATATATTACATAATGCTCCTATAAATATGACTTTTTTCCTACTTTTTAGGGTCATTCATCTAAAAAAGATAACTTAGCAGTCACTGCAGTTGCTTTACAAGATCACATTTTACATGATCTTCAACTTCGAAATCTTTCAGTAGCAGATCATTCTAAGACAAAAGTACAAAAGCAAGAGAGCAGATCCAAAGCTCTGAAAAGAGATGCAAAAGCAGTAGTAGACACAGGACTTAAGAAAACTATGCAGGGCCCCAGAGTGGAAGATTCAGAAAAAGAATATGTTCTTGATCCAAAACCACCACCGTTAACTTTAGGTAAGCTAATCTGGTCATTCGGCTTCTGGCTTATCACAGCTAATGAATCTGTTGAGATTAATAGTATAATTTTTTATGGTACAGAAATAATTTGTCTTAATTTATAATTATACAGAAAGGTGTGGATACACTGAAGTTTAAAAATGATAGGGGACCATTTGAGCTAGAAAATGAAGATAGTAATGATAAGTAGAATAAGTAAAAACAGAATGAAAGAACTGTCCATTAATTCACACTGATAGATATAATTGAACAAAGAAATGATGGAAAAGAAAAAACCTTTTAGTAGAATGGCAACTAATAAATATATTAGGGTAATAGAAAATCAGCATTTGGCAGACAGCACAGTAATATTCATGATTATTACTGAAGCTGATAATGGGAAAAGTCGTGACTTTTGAGACAGAATATTGAGGTGGTCTCACAGTCTCTGCCCACAGGTAGGCATCCAGTGCAGGTACAGTGGTAACACTTGGCAAACAGCACTTCAGCCAGTAGTCCAAGCTGTGTCACTAATGACGACACGTGCCAGCATCTGGTCTCCTGGTAAAAGGTGCGACATCACTTCTGTAGCATTGTTGCCAATAACACGTTCTGAATTTAATCATGCAGAAACCTCAGACAAACCCGAACTGAAAGACATTTTAGGCCAGGCGTGGTGGCTTACACCTGTAATCCCAGAACCTTGGGAGGCCAAAGCAGGAGG
>NW_012150163.1:2021614-2024455 GCF_000956105.1 Propithecus coquereli
ATCTAGAGGCCTGGGGAGGCCCATGCCTTGAGTCACACAAGGCAGAGGGGACCTGCTTCCACAGCAATGCCCAGGGGTGACATTTTATGTTATTTGCCTCTTAACTTCTGTTGACAATGAGAGTTGTCGTCTAGAAAGTGGCATGGCTCAAGAACATGCTGAGACTTGGAATAATGTTATACAGACACTTAGTGAATTTCTTCTACTGTGCATATATAGTTTATGTCGATGATCACATACCTTCATCATAATCAATCTTAAAAATTGTGTCAGGAAAGATTTAAATTAAACATCAGGAAGAACATCCTAATTTGAAAAATAAATGAGGTTATTAAGGAGAGTAAATGACCTCTTTATCAAAAAAAATCTTTATAATGCATATTATTTACTAATGAGGTTGAGTCATATACTCTTATCTATACATAATATTCCACTGTAATACATAATATTCCAAGACATAATATTTCTGTCTTTTCTTGCTGATTTACTGGAGTTCTTTGTGTGTTCTACATGTTAATCTCTTGTGGATTTAGCCACTGAAAATATCTTTTATTCTGTCATCATCTTTTAACTTTTATCTGTCATTTTGTATTGAATAAAATTTTCATTCTGATTAATGTTAAATCCATTGGTTTTTCACTTTATTGCTATATTTTGGGAGATTTAAGAAATCTTTCACCAATCTGAGACTGCAAAGATTTTCCTACATTTTCTTTATTTACCTTTTTACTCTACTTTTCACATTTAGATCTCACACAGTTTACTTTGCTTATGATACTGGGAAAACTGATGGGTATAGAAGTTGTTAGATTCTTCATTTTGGGGGCTTCTGCTTCTGTGTCAGCATCTCACTGTTTTACTTAGTGTAGTTCTGTAGTGTGTCTTAACAGCTGGTAGGAAAAGACCCTTTTCTCCTTTTTTCCCCTAAAATTCCTTTATTTTCTACATAAAATTCTGCTGGAAACTTTTTAAATTGTGTTTAAAGATGAGGGGAAATCACATTTACAGTGTTAACCATCTGACCCACACAATGGTGGCATCTCACACCATTTCGGTCTTCTCTTCTCCAACTCTTAGAGGTTTTCTAAGTAAGTCATTTGCTCTGCAGGGGTCATTACTGACTCTGCCCTTCCATTTTTATGTCCCTTCTTTCTTCCCCCTGTGTCTCTTTTGATCTGGTCAGCATCTCCGGACTGCGGTCAATACAAAGTAGTTGACACCTGGCACTTCTGTCATGTTACTGAGCCTAACACTTATAATTTTTCCAGTTATGTGATGTTTGCTCTTTATCATTCTCTTCTGTTTTGCTTGTTTGTTGGCCTTTATCTGATTACAGAATTTCCCATATAACAAGTTTCCAGAGTTTTTTAAAATCCTAAATAGTACTTATTAGATGCTTTTTTTTCTTGCAGCTATTGAGATGGTCGTGCTTGTGTTTCTCCTTTGCTTGTCTGTGCAGTGAGTCGCAGGCTTTCTTGTTTTCTGGTCACTGTGTCCAGAGCTATACATTGAGCGCAGTCTGCGGTCTCCGCTGTCTCACAAATCGGCCTTTACAGCCACTCAGCTCGTGGTACCGCACTTCCTGGTTTTCTTTTTGGTTTTTTTCTTTAACCTAAGTTACTGAGCCGTGTATATTTTACTTTTCAGGCACAGATTGTTGTTTGGGAGTTACTTTTAAAGTTCTGCTTTTGTTATTGCTATTTTAAAATACATTTTTTATTTTGGAATAATTTTGGATTTACAGAAAAGTTACAGAGGCAGCGCAGAGTTCCTGTGTGCGCAGTTCCCCCCAGCGCTAACGTTCTGCATCAGCATGGTATTCTTTCCAAAGTTAGAAACCAACAGTGGTACGTTACTGTTAACTCACTGGACTCCAGACTTTCTTTGGATTTCACTTTTCCCACTTACTGCCCTTATACTATTCTAGAAGCCAACACAGGGTAGTGTTGCCCGTCGCTGTCATCTTTCCTCTGGCCTGTGACAGTTTCCCAGTCCTTCCTTGTTTTCACGACCTAGACCATTTTGGGGAGTGCTGGCCAGGTACTCATAGACTGCCCTTCAGTTTGGGTTTGCCTGACGTCTTCCTCACGACTGGGCCTGGGATCACGGCTTGATGGGAAGAGCAGCAGAGAAGTGCCTGCCCATCCGCCCTCCCAGGGTGCGTGGTGTCAGCGCGTCCATCGCTGCTGACGGCTTGGTTAAGGGCGTGTCTGCCAGCTTTCTCCACGGAAAAGTATGAATTTTCCCTTTCCCTGTTCTTTGGAAGTGAGACACTAAGTCGAGCCCACGTTCAGGCAGCAGGGTGGGGGGATTAGGCTCCACCTCCTGGATGGGGGTTAATAGCTACATACGTTACACACAGAATTACTCTACAAGGAAACTCTCTTCTCCCCATTTATTTATGCGTTCAGCCATCTGTGTCAGCGCGACTCATGCACATTTAGTTTATACTTTGGCGAAGGGCTCGGTCCTGCTGCTCTCCTCGTCACGTCTTTGGCCACAGACTCTTTGAGGTGGGTCCTCGTCCTTTTCATTTTGGGCACTTCCTTCCTTGGTGCTACCACAAGACACTGGACGCTTATCCTGTGTCTTCCCTGACCCAGCCCCAGAATCAGCCGTGTCTCCGGGGAGCCCTGGTCCTTTCATTGAAGACGAGGATTCAGAAACCAGGATCTGGCGCCGGGTGTGCCGCTGATCTTAAACACTGTTGCGTGTGGTCAGAAGGCACAGCGGTTCGGTGAGACCCGTCAGTGGAGGTATTTGTCTCCTCTCCTTCCAGTTCTCGGTCTCGGTTGCTGATACTCAATCTGGGTTTGCATGACGGGAGGTGTGGGTGCCTGA
>NW_012150163.1:2024505-2082419 GCF_000956105.1 Propithecus coquereli
ATCTAGAGGCCTGGGGAGGCCCATGCCTTGAGTCACACAAGGCAGAGGGGACCTGCTTCCACAGCAATGCCCAGGGGTGACATTTTATGTTATTTCCCTCTTAACTTCTGCTGACAATGCGAGTTGTTGTCTAGAAAGTGGCATGGCTCAAGAACATACTGAGACTTGGAATAATGTTATACAGACACTTAGTGAATATCTTCTACTGTGCATATATAATTTATGTCGATGATCAAATACCTTCATCATAATCAGTCTTAAAAATTGTGTCAGGAAAGATTTAAATTAAACATCAGGAAGAACATCCTAATTTGAAAAATAAGTGAGGTTATTAAGGAGAGTAAATGACCTCTTTATGAAAAAAAATCTTTATAATGCATATTATTTACTAATGAGGTTGAGCCATATACCCTTATCTATACATAATATTCCACTGTAATACATAATATTCCAAGACATAATATTTCTGTCTTTTCTTGCTGATTTACTGGAGTTCTTTGTGTGTTCTACATGTTAATCTCTTGTGGATTTAGCCACTGAAAATATCTTTTATTCTGTCATCATCTTTTAACTTTTATCTGTCATTTTGTATTGAATAAAATTTTCATTCTGATTAATGTTAAATCCATTGGTTTTTCACTTTATTGCTATATTTTGGGAGATTTAAGAAATCTTTCACCAATCTGAGACTGCAAAGATTTTCCTACATTTTCTTTATTTACCTTTTTACTCTACTTTTCACATTTAGATCTCACACAGTTTACTTTGCTTATGATATTGGGAAAACTGTTGGGTATTTGGGTATACACGTTGTTAGATTCTTCATTTTGGGGGCTTCTGCTTCTGTGTCAGCATCTCACTGTTTTACTTAGTGTAGTTCTGTAGTGTGTCTTAACAGCTGGTAGGAAAAGACCCTTTTCTCCTTTTTTCCCCTAAAATTCCTTTATTTTCTACATAAAATTCTGCCGGAAACTTTTTAAATTGTGTTTAAAGATGAGGGGAAATCACATTTACAGTGTTAACCATCTGACCCACACAATGGTGGCATCTCACACCATTTCGGTCTTCTCTTCTCCAACTCTTAGAGGTTTTCTAAGTAAGTCATTTGCTCTGCAGGGGTCATTACTGACTCTGCCCTTCCATTTTTATGTCCCTTCTTTCTTCCCCCTGTGTCTCTTTTGATCTGGTCAGCATCTCCGGACTGCGGTCAATACAAAGTAGTTGACACCTGGCACTTCTGTCATGTTACTGAGCCTAACACTTATAATTTTTCCAGTTATGTGATGTTTGCTCTTTATCATTCTCTTCTGTTTTGCTTGTTTGTTGGCCTTTATCTGATTACAGAATTTCCCATATAACAAGTTTCCAGAGTTTTTTAAAATCCTAAATAGTACTTATTAGATGCTTTTTTTTCTTGCAGCTATTGAGATGGTCGTGCTTGTGTTTCTCCTTTGCTTGTCTGTGCAGTGAGTCGCAGGCTTTCTTGTTTTCTGGTCACTGTGTCCAGAGCTATACATTGAGCGCAGTCTGCGGTCTCCGCTGTCTCACAAATCGGCCTTTACAGCCACTCAGCTCGTGGTACCGCACTTCCTGGTTTTCTTTTTGGTTTTTTTCTTTAACCTAAGTTACTGAGCCGTGTATATTTTACTTTTCAGGCACAGATTGTTGTTTGGGAGTTACTTTTAAAGTTCTGCTTTTGTTATTGCTATTTTAAAATACATTTTTTATTTTGGAATAATTTTGGATTTACAGAAAAGTTACAGAGGCAGCGCAGAGTTCCTGTGTGCGCAGTTCCCCCCAGCGCTAACGTTCTGCATCAGCATGGTATTCTTTCCAAAGTTAGAAACCAACAGTGGTACGTTACTGTTAACTCACTGGACTCCAGACTTTCTTTGGATTTCACTTTTCCCACTTACTGCCCTTATACTATTCTAGAAGCCAACACAGGGTAGTGTTGCCCGTCGCTGTCATCTTTCCTCTGGCCTGTGACAGTTTCCCAGTCCTTCCTTGTTTTCACGACCTAGACCATTTTGGGGAGTGCTGGCCAGGTACTCATAGACTGCCCTTCAGTTTGGGTTTGCCTGACGTCTTCCTCACGACTGGGCCTGGGATCACGGCTTGATGGGAAGAGCAGCAGAGAAGTGCCTGCCCATCCGCCCTCCCAGGGTGCGTGGTGTCAGCGCGTCCATCGCTGCTGACGGCTTGGTTAAGGGCGTGTCTGCCAGCTTTCTCCACGGAAAAGTATGAATTTTCCCTTTCCCTGTTCTTTGGAAGTGAGACACTAAGTCGAGCCCACGTTCAGGCAGCAGGGTGGGGGGATTAGGCTCCACCTCCTGGATGGGGGTTAATAGCTACATACGTTACACACAGAATTACTCTACAAGGAAACTCTCTTCTCCCCATTTATTTATGCGTTCAGCCATCTGTGTCAGCGCGACTCATGCACATTTAGTTTATACTTTGGCGAAGGGCTCGGTCCTGCTGCTCTCCTCGTCACGTCTTTGGCCACAGACTCTTTGAGGTGGGTCCTCGTCCTTTTCATTTTGGGCACTTCCTTCCTTGGTGCTACCACAAGACACTGGACGCTTATCCTGTGTCTTCCCTGACCCAGCCCCAGAATCAGCCGTGTCTCCGGGGAGCCCTGGTCCTTTCATTGAAGACGAGGATTCAGAAACCAGGATCTGGCGCCGGGTGTGCCGCTGATCTTAAACACTGTTGCGTGTGGTCAGAAGGCACAGCGGTTTGGTGAGACCCGTCAGTGGAGGTATTTGTCTCCTCTCCTTCCAGTTCTCGGTCTCGGTTGCTGATACTCAATCTGGGTTTGCATGACGGGAGGTGTGGGTGCCTGAAGCCGAAGCAGCGCCGGGCTGTGTCGCCAGTACGCGGGGAGCCACCCAAGTCTCGGGGCAGAGTGGCACCCGCTACCTCACTCCTGGCCGGCTGGCTGCCCCCACCCCTGCCTGAGCGCCGCCGCCACAGCCCATCTGCTCCTCCACGTGCCCTCTCCCCACGGCCGTGGTCGCACCTCACCCTCATCCCTCTTCACTCACCATCCGTGAGACCTCCAGGACACGTTCCCTCCACACGTTGAAATGCATGTGGTGTATTTTATCCATGTCTTCTTGGGGACACTGCTAGAGTCCTCCTTACTCTGCTGCACCGGGCCAGCTGCCCCGCAGGGCTAATGCAGAGCCCTTTCCAGCACCTCCCGGGGTTCCCTCTGACCCTCCTTCCCGGCCCCCGGGGAACCTGCCTTCTCCGTTGACTCCCTCACTGTGGTGAAGTTCCTCCTCCAGTGGCTTCCTGAGAAGGCGCGCGTGGGAGCTCCCTGTGCGGCCTATCCGCAGAAAGATATTTTTATTCTTTTCTCATGTTTGATTGATAGCTAATAAGAAATTTCAATATGGAGTCTTTTTTTCCTCAGAATCCTGAAAGAATTGTATTTTGGGGTCTGTATTGCTGTAGATAAGTCTGATGCAGTTCTGATTCCTGGTCCTTTGTTGAGACCTGTGTTTTTTAGCATCCGCTTTTTGCCTCCAAAATTTTCACAGTGATGGGACTCGGTGCGACTCTTGTATTCTGGGTACTTGCTGGACCCTCTTAAGCCAGAAACTCATGTCCTTTGCTTTGGAAGATGTTTTGGACTATTTTTAAAACAATTTTTACTCACCATTTTCTCTGTTTTCTTTCGGGAATGCCTGTTTTTCAGATGTCAGACTACCTTAATTTTCTTATTTTTTATCTCCTGCTATATCTGCTTTTTCTACTTTCTATGAGATTATATAGTCATGAGCCACATAGCAATGTTTTGGTCAACGATGGACCACATATACCACGGTGATCCCATAAGATTGCAGTGGAGCTGAAAAATTCCTATCACCTAGTGACATCTCAATGGTCCTGACCCTGTGCAGGCCTAGGCTGATGTGCATGTGTCTTAGTGTTTTGTTTTGTTTTTTGAGATAGGGTCTCACTCTGTCACCTGGGCTGGTGTGCAGTGGCATCATCATAGCTCTCTGCAACCTCAGACTCCTGGGCTCAGGCAATCCTCCTGCCTCAGCCTCCCGAATAGCTGGGACTACAGGTATGCACCACCATGCCCAGCTAATTTTTCTTTTTTTTGTAGAGATGGGGTCTCACTATGTTGCTCAGGCTGGTCTCAAGCTCCTGGCTCAAGCAGTCCTCCTGCCTCAGCCTCCCAAAGTGCAGGGATTACAGGCATGAGCCACTGTGCCCAGCCTGTGTCTTAGTTTTTAATAAAAAAAAGTTTAAAAAGTAAAAGAAAAAACAACTTTAAATAGAAAAAAGCTTACAGAATAAGGACCTAAAGAAAGAAAATATTTTGTATAGCTGTATAACATGTTTGTGTCTTAAGCTAAGTATTGTTACAAAACAGTCAAAAAGTTGTTAAAAATTAAAAAGTTTATAAAGTAAAAAAGTTTAATAAGCTAAGGTTAATTTATCCTTGAAGAAAGAAAAAAATTTTTTGTAAATTTAGTGTAGTCTGAGCGTCCAGTGTTTGTAAAATCTGTAGTGGGGTACAGTAATGTCCTGGGCCTTCACATTCACTTGCCACTCACTGACTGACTCACCCAGAGCAGCCTCCCGTCCTGTGAGCCCCACTCATGATCAGTGCCCTGCACAGGTATACCATTATTTATCTTTTATATTATCTTTTTACTATACCTTGTCTGTGTTTAGATACACAATACCAGTGTTACCATTGCCTGCAGTACTCAGTGTGGTAATATGGTGCGCAGGTCTGCAGCTGGGAGCAGTAGGTCACACCGTACAGCTTTGGTGTGTAGTAGGCTGCCACCCCGTAAGCATGCTGTAGGATGTTCGCCCAACAACAGAATCACCCATAGATGCATTTCTCAGAACATAGCCTGTCATTAAGCGACACGTGACTATATTTTAGCTTTCTCTTCCAGCCTTTCAGTTGACATTCACGTTTCTGCTATAAAATTTTCTGCTTCCAAGAGCTCTTTGTACTACACCATTTTATGGAAGGGACTTGCGCATCCGTGATTTTGGTATCTAAGAGGGGTCCTGGAACCTATTCCTGGTAGATACCAAGGGACGACTTATATTGTGAAATGAAGTGCATTGCTTTAATATTTGTTTGCAATAATGTCATTAAAATTATAGGTGGGCACCACACTCTAAAATACATCCTGACTCGTACTCTGTGTTGTCTTACCTTCAGCACAGAAGTTGGGCCTCTTTGAACCTCCCCCATTGCCACTGTCCGCAGACGAGTGGGAGAAAGTGAAGCAGAGGTCCGTCCTGCAGGGAGACTCCATGCAGCCATGCCCGATATGTAAAGAAGAGTTTCGCCTCCATCCCCAGGTGCTGAGCTCGAGGGTTAGAGGGAGCCCGGTGGGGCTGTTTCCTGGTAACGAGACAGCGGGGTGGAGCTTAAGATGCCAGGCTTGCTTTTTGCAGTTTTATCCTCCTCTGTGAGCCTCAATGCTAACATGTTCTTTTACATTAAATAAAGCGTGTGTGTGAGAAAGAGCTAAACACTCTCATGAAACGGTTTTGTTTATTTACCGAGTGATAGTAATTCTCAAGTGCTGACGTTTATACAGAGGAATGCTTCCGTTCCGCTGGTCCTGTGCAGCCAAAAGCGAGTGGATGGGAGGATGCCGTGCAGAAAGGATGAAAGCAAAAGGAATTTTTAATTTGTTTTGTGAATTGAGTCATTAAAGAAAAGAAAAAACTGTGCTCGAATATATCCAAAGAATTCGTGGGAGAATCTTTAAGAAAACTAAAATCTTTTCATCTTTATTCATGAAACTTTACCACAGTAAGATTGATATTACCCCAGGTTTACAGATGACATATAATCTATAGCATAGGTTTTCTCTGTACATATTTTGTCTGCCTAACTAAACTGTTATCTCCTGGAAGTTAGGGACACTTGTATTCTCAGCATTTTGTGTGTGCGAGATAATGATTCCCTACAGCGATTTCCCATGATGTGTGGCATGATGCTTCCTACACAGCGGCACTCAGAGACTTGCTGAGAAAACACAGGAAATATAGTTAAACCCAAGCTTGAATTCATAGCTTAGGAACCCTGGCTTTACTTCCTACCCTGGTACATGAATTCTAAAACTTAATTTGTTTCAGTAAGTTTCATCATCAAAAAGTTCACAATAGTTAAACTTTTGTTCTTTGTAGTTTGAATTCACAAGTTATTTTAGCACATTGACTGCCATACTGGAAATTTTTTTTTTCCTTGAGGCTACAGTGTTTTATTACAAAAATAGAATAAAAACTTTGAAAACGAAACAGTCCTTTCTAATTTAATGAAAACTTTGTTATTTTTTATTGTTTTCTGTGCGTGAGTTATATGCAACTTGAAAAATAATTCACTCAGCTCCCAAGGTGAAGAGACCTGTGAGTTACATATGCTTCACAAGGCCCCGGGCTCAAAACTAGTGAGTTAAATACAACTCATGTGGCAGTTAATGTGTTAATCATACTTGTTATATTCCAGTTCCCTATTAGGACCTGTCTTACATATGTAAAAGTTGGATATTTTAGAAAATATTTTAGCCCTTAAACCATAGAATTACCATTTAGGATAATTTAGTACTTTGGTGTACCAAAAGTGTTAACACAGCCACAAGGAATCTTTCTGGCCTCAGCAACCTATTTAATTACACTTTTAATATTTAGCCTTATGGTTTGTGTGAAGAGTGAAAACTTGGAGTTGAATATCTTGGGCAATCAGGGTAAATCCTGCCTAATATTTCTTTCATTCTGTTTTTTATAAATTTCTCACTAAATTCTATCATTTTTTTGTTTTTTATAGATATAGACACTATTTATTTTGCATTTCTAGTTATTTCTGTAATTAGATTTTTCCTTAGTCATAAACAATAGTAGGCATTTCCCCAACATTTAGTGATTTCAGAGGGCCTTCAGTTAATTTCACATGTCTGAGGTAGGATAATACCCATTTAACAGATGAGGAAGCCATAATAAGTAAGCCATTCAAGTGATCCATAGTAGGTCAACTCAGAAATTATGGTAGAGACCAGCTGGAATTAGTCTGAACTTCTATGACATTTTTAGTGTATTTACCACCACTTAATCATTTATTTTTGTTATATCAAGGAATATTTGTCAATATACTTATGAACATTTAAAAGTATAATATTTTAAATATACAGAAGTATAATGTTACAGAATGTAGATTGAATATCTGTTGAAACACTTTGAAAGATTATTCTATAAAGAGTAAATAATTAAGTACACACAATATTGCTGTTAGATTGAATGGTGATAACAGAAAAGGATCCATATTACTGAGTTTCTCCAATTTAGATTCATTGTTGGCAAGTTTCAAGAAAAGGTTTTAGAACTGAGTTCTATTCCAATATTTCTTCTTTTATTCCCATTTAAGAAGAAAAGTATAGATGGAATGAAGGCAGGTGGGTTGGTCACTCTAAAAACCAGAAAGTTTTCCCCAAATCAGGCAGCCTGGTGGTCTGCGATTGGAATCTCACCTGACTTCTCTTGCTGAGAGGAGAAGCCCTTCTGCTGCAAGGCCCCTGCACGGGGGTGGGGCTAAGGGCGTGGCGGGACCCTGAGTGTCCAGCCCAGGGTGGGAACGGTGGCCCCACCCCTTCCCGGCCTCCTGCTACCTGCCCGCCACCTGTCCCTTTACTCAGTCTAAGCTACTCTCCTTTGCTTCTGTCTTTCGTCACAGCCTGGGGAGTTTGGATCACAGAAAGGTGACATTTTCTTGTGAGGATACTTTCCTTGCATTTGGAAAAGAAACAATGACTCATCTCTCCTGATTTCTCACTATCTAAATCTAAGACTGTCAGAATTATATCTCAGTAAAGCTGTGATTTAAAAAAATTTAGGAGTGTAATTTAGTTGAACAAAGACCTTAAAAAAACAGTATTTACTTAGTATTTCTCTGCTCCTTCTCCCACAGCCCACAGCGGTCCCACAGGACCGATCCTCTCGCTTCCTCGCCCCTGTGGCTTGCGTGCACTCTAAGATCTACTGGGAAATACATCTCTGTCATAATTATTTGACTTTTACATATACGCTCATTTTAATAGCTTAATATCGAACTTCATGTGTGTGTCTGATGTTTCAGATTGTTGTTAACTTAATTTTTCTTGTGCTATGCTAAACTTAAAGACTAAATAGTATAAATATCAAAGTTATTAATTTGCTTTTTTAATTTTTCAAATAATACAGCTTACCTTTTAAGCATTCAGAATTTTTCTTTTAATTAATACATTTATGTTGCTTCTCTTTTATTAAACTTCAAACATCTTTCTGTTTACTCACGAACAGGTGCTGCTTTCATGCTCACATGTATTCCACAGAGTAAGTAAATCCTGCTGCCTCCCGTGATCAAGTGCGCCGTGCATCATTGTACAGCTCAGAGAAACCCTACTCGCTTAAAGTCTACTACCTAAAAAGAGCCATTTGTTTTATTCATAATCACCATTTATAGTTAGAGACATGACTGTAGGCTATAGTACAATTCATCCTGTTTTGAAAATCATGAATTTTATGTGACAAAAGAACCACAAATGTTTGTATAACCGATTGTTGTTAGTGCACATCAAAGTGAGTGATAGCCTAATTCATATGCTCTGTCTTTGTGTTAGTCTCACACACAAGCATGACTTACCTTTACATTCGTTGATTTTCAAAAGTTTTTGATGTCTGTGCATGTATATTCTTGTAAAAAAAAATCATTTTTAGAACAGGTTTCATGAGGAAGGTGTTAACATCTGACGAAACTTCTTCACTTTATCATCTAAATTGGATTAAGTCTCGTAATTATGAGAGAAAAGAACACTATAATTACATTAAAAGTAAAAATGTTTAAAAGTAATCACTCGTGAAATTTTAAGTGAAATGTTTTTCCTCAGGCATGCCTTCAGGCTTTTGAAAAGTTCACCAATAAGAAAACCTGTCCTCTCTGTAGAAAGAACCAGTATCAAACGCGAGTGATACACGACGGGGCCCACCTATTCAGAATGCAGTGTGCAGCGAGGTACGGAGGGTCTCTGCCGCCCCAGGGATGCCGGCCCGTGCAGCGCACGGTGGGGTGGGCCTGTGGCGATCAGCCGTGCGAGCTAACTGGGGAACATACAGGGATTCTCTCTTCCTGGCCGCCGCCGCCTCCCCGGGGCCAGCACAGGGCTCATAGCAAGTACAGAACTATCTGTCCAACTGGAGCCACCCACAGTGAATCACTGTCAAACATCTGTTTCAGAATCCAAGCCCACTGGAGAGGACACGTTGTTCGAAAGTGGTACAGGAACCTGAGGAAAATAGTACCTCCCAGAGATGCCGGATTAAGGAAAAAATTCTATGAAACAAAGGTAGGTGTAGATCATTAATTCTTCAGATACAGTCTCTACATGCAGGGGACTCCTTTGGGGTCGGCAGGGCTGACAGAGGCACTAAAACCTCAGAGTTTCACTTTGAAGACTTCCTTCATTTTTAGGCCTTTTTTTTTTAGTGGTTGAGATGCTGCTAAAAATCCTCTTCAATTTAAATTGGTTTTCCAACCTAGATAGTAAAATACTTCTAGATTTTCTTCTCTAGTTAAATCATAAAATTTATAAAATTAGAATAGGTTAAATTCAAAGCAATTTTTGCTTGGCCATTTCATGCCAGTTGTCTAAATAAACTAATCTCTCATGTGAAACAGTGGAAACAAGCTGAGCGTCTCACAGCCCTGACTGTAAGTGAGGAGAGCAGGTGTGGCGTGTGGCGCTGGCATAAGTCGAAGCAAACGGTAGAAACAACGCCCGCCAGCGCTGCCCTCGCTGCGTGCCGGGCCTCATGGGATCGTGCTATAGAAACAAAGAACTTCCACTTCTGTGCTTTCCTTTAACCACTTTTCATCTTTTGTTTTTACTTTTTGGAATTTATTTGACAGTTCTCCATTCCTGGGCCCCATACAAAAAAGACAGGCATGGCGGAGTGGGAGGAGCAGCCAGGCAAGGGTGGGTCCCAGTTCTGTCCCCATCAGCCTTGAGGCTGCAGGTGGATGACAGGGACCATTGCTCCGAGGCCTGTTCCCTCACCATCATCTCTACCTTGCCCCGCTGGTCTAAGAATAGATGCCGTATTTATAAAAGCCTAGCACACAGTGGGCACCAGCAGATTTGTATTTATCACAAATATTAATATATCATTCCAGTTCATCTTTATGTAAATTGTTACAGATTTAGTGTTATTCTGTGTTTTGTGTGTTTTATTTTTTATAATAGCACTGTGGTATCCTGACGTAATGTTAGCTTCAGATCACTAAGACAAAACGCCTCAGTCACCATGTCCTATGGCCATTTTCTTGGAAGTATTATTTACATAATTATTTAGATCTTTTCTAAACGTTGCTGTTTTCGCCTGCCCTCCCATTGGGAATAGTGAGCGATAGACAGGACTCCTCACGGTACACAGTCGCCCCCGCTCTGCTCTGTGGACGCAGGTTTCTGTTCGCCACCGCAGGGCAGCTGCGCAGCTGAGCTCCGCCCGCACGGGCACCTGCTCACCCCTGCCACGCTTCCCGTGCCTGGGGAGGGCAGACTTCTTTACAGTGGCCCAGAACTACACAGGAACTCCAAAAGGAAATAGTTTGGGGCTTGACTATAAAGCAGTATGATTATTTTTCCTAACAACCCTTCTGGTCACTTAAGTATTTGTCCCAAGTAATGTAGTTGTAAGTATGTGCAAAAGAAAGAATAGTGCTTGTTGTGATGTCACTATGCCTCGGATTTAGTCAAGAAAATATATTTGATTTGCTTCCAGAAGTAGAACAACTTTAACTGCAATCTAAGGACCTTTGTCTCAGAGACAAGGAAGCTGAACCAGTAGGGTGGAGAGTCCAACTTCGCTGCTGTGGCTTGGGAAGCCAGCAGTGCTGTCCCTGACCTGGCGTGGGAGGCGGCACCCTCTGGTGGGGAGCAGTGGGGAGGCGACAGGCCGGGGAGAGAGCGTCTGCAATTCTACCTTCATGTAAGAAAAGTAATCTTCTGCAAGTCACTCATGTCCCTTGCAATTGGGGAGCATAGGCTAGTTAGGGAGAGGGAACAGAGCTATGGCAAAAGACACCCTCTTGTTGCTGTCTACAGGTGGTCCTGTGAAAACTTTCCATTTTTCAGTGCTGCCCAGTGATTCTTTTTCAAACATCCCCATATTAAAGAAGAAAGAGCAATCAGCTAAAAGTCCTGATAATTTACTGGGTAAAAATAATATATGCCGCCTTCACTTTTGCTTGGACAGGACCCATTACTCTTTTACCGTTTGGAGAGCAGGGTGCCGACTTCCTTTCCAGCTCTCTGCCGCCGTGTTTGTCATCTAGTCCTTACTCCTGGCCAAGATCACAGCTTCAGCCTAACTGGGCTTCAAGCTCATGCCAGTAAACACACATGCTCGGCGCAGTTACCATTTTCTAACAGAGTCAGAGATGGATAATCTCCAGTGCTGTAGTTCCTTCTCATTTCAGTACATGACTGTCGTCCCCGGTTGTTTTCATCCTTCTTTCGTATTCTTTCCATGCTTTTTATGTTCAGTGGTGTAACATCAGTCTTGCTCTCTGAGCTACTCTTAGTAACTTCTCATATGTAATAGTGTGTTGGCTGTCAAATCAGAAATCATTCACTGTTTTCTCTTAAAAATCTTTATTACAGATTTAATTGTCATTTCACCTCATGTGTATAAATATTTTTTCATGTGCACACATCATCTTATAATAACTTTTGAAACTATAGGCTATGCTTTGCTTTCACACAAAGCAGTCAGGAGACTCGTTTGATTGCTTGGCTACACTGTTCTCTGTGATTCTGTGACACACGAGAGGGTCACTCACATACTGGTTTTCTGCTCTGTAAAAGACCCAGTATTGACAGGATTACTTTGAGAACCCAGACTATGTTACAAAGTAGGAAGGTTTTGAGTCTGTAGCCGGAAGCTGGGAGCACTGTGGTGTCGCGGGCTGTCCTGTGCTGGGAGGTGCTGTTAATGGGGCTGCCCCCAAGTCTCAGAATATTTTTCAGTGAAAGAACAGGGGCCATAGCTTCCCTTGCCAAGATTTAACCCTGCAGTGATTCTCCCTAGAGCTTCATAATCTCTGCAAATAAATCCTCCCAACTAAGAATATATTTTCAGTTTCTTTAAGAAAGATAAGGAAAACCACACCCAGCTGGCAGGTGAGCAGTGGGGGCTCTCTCCCTCCCTGTCCCTCTCACCCCCGCCTCTGGGAATGGCCTCGTCACTGCACCTGCACGGAGCGCTGGGCCCCCCGGGAGTCCTCCTCACCCTGGTGCTCCCAGTGCCTGCTTCGTGAGCCGAGTCTCTCCCACAACTTCACTTACCACTTCTGTGAGGAGGAGTATCCCATCCCCTCTGTTCCCGTCCTGGATCCAGCTCTGTAGGTCGGTTCCTGCCCTGGATCAGCTCCGTGGCTCTGTTCCCATCCCACATCCAGCTCTGTAGCTCATTTCTAGTCCTGGATCAGCTCTGTAGCTCTGTTCTAGTCCTATATTCCCAGCTCCCCGCATTCCTGTTGTTTCGTCTATGCCCAGTTCATCCCTCTACTGTATTTCTCTTCCGCGCCCTCAGCACTTTGCACTGCCACCTCCAACCCACCGGGGTCTGTTGTGGCAAGTGTACAAGCTCACTCTGCAGTGGTGTCCGTTCTTACTTGTCACCCCTGCCTCTACTGAAATGTACCCACTTTTCAAACTCCAGGTTAAGCTTTCATTGGTCTTCTCTAAACCTCTGTTGTCTGTGGAAACAATACAACTCAAGAGATAGAGAAAGAAGTATAAATTATATTTGAGCTTATATGTTACAAATTTGATTTTTCCTTTGGGGCTTTTGAAGACGGTACCAGAAAATCTGAATAGCTAATTCACTTAAGCTGAATATATAAGAAGAAATTGATAAGCAGATCAGAATTTTTTTTTGCAGGGGTATTGGGGAAGGTGAGTGTTGAGAACAAACTCTGCAAGTTCTTTAGAGCAGTGGCCTTCAGACTTTGCCTCAACCCACAATAGAAATATGTCCTATACAATGACCCAGCACATACATACATTTCACAGAAATAAAACTTTCACAAAACAAAACCTACTCTTACCACATGCACCACACTGTGGTAATTTCTGTTCTATTTTATTTCCAAACTGCTGGACCCACTAAATTAATGTTACGAGTCACTGATGGGTTGTATATATTAGCACCTCTTTACACATAAATAACTGCCACAGTAAATACTATAACTTTCTCATCTGCCAAAAGTAATCTTGCCTCATTTAAGTTTCATGTATGGGGGTGGGGACAGGCAGGATATACATATATATATAAACTCAGATCATAGGTAATACTCATAATTTGTTACATAAATAGGCATCATACAATTTTCTCTACTTTCAATTCTTATTAATTCTGAAATTCCAGAATTCCCAGATCTCTGCTAGTTTCCGAAATCTTCTCTGCAGTTCCTTCATGCCTCACTCTCTCACTTATCCCATTTGGCCATAAACAGTTGAAATCTATAAACTCAAACTTCATCTTAAATGAAGAGTGAGTTCCTTGTAAGATGGTGTATTAGCAGTAGGTACATAATCCGGGTTGTATGGGCAGGTGCCTTACATGTGTATATGCCTGTATGAGTACAACTCAAAGGCTGTCCTTTATGATACAGAATATGCCTTAGTCATTTATCAAATGACTCTTAAATTTGATAATTTTTTCTTCCTTTCCAAATTGATAAAACTCATTCTCTTAGCTATATGAATGCTCTATGGAATGTTATTCTATAATTTGAATCTACAGTTTTAAAATGCCAACATGTTTAACAAATCTGAAAGATTATTGAACTAGGTTATTGAATTTCACATTACCCAGGTGGGATGGTTAATTTATGTGTCAACTCAGCTGGGCTAAGGGATGCTCAGATTATCTGGTTACACATTATTTCTGGGTATGTCTGTGGGGGTGTTTCCAGATAAGATGAGTATTGGAATCGGTGGACTCAGCTCCCCAATATGGGTGGGCAAGATCCAACCCTTTGAAAGCCTAGAAAGAATAAAGGGGCTGAGAAGGGGATTCACTTGCTCTCTCCTTCCCTCTCCCTCTGCCTAACTTGAGCTGGGACACGGGTCTTCTGCAGAAGATATACAGAAATGGAGGTGTTCTCATATAAATGGAAATCATTTTTAAATTATACAAGAATGTGATATACAACTTTATGCCATTAAATCTGAAAATATAATTAAAATTACTTCCTGTAAAAATAGCAAACATGGAAAGAAATTTAAAGAATAAAATGAGAAAAATTATATGAGTATCTCCATTTTTACTGAAAAGATATTAAATAAAATTTAATAGCCATTCCTAATAATGACAGTCAGCAAACCAGAACTAGACCAAAATATCCTTGTCACAATAAAGACTATGTATCAGAAACTAAAAACAGATTGTTTTAGAAAATGAAACCCTAAAGATGCAAAACTAGGCTACTCAACTGTCATCACACTTTGGCCAATCCTTGCCAATGCAATAACACAAGAAAACAAAATATATATAACACACAAAACTATGTTATATATTATGTAAACCCATATATTTTATATATGGATTTAAAATGCATAAAATCATTTGAAAAATTATTAAAAGTAAACTGTTAGAAAATATTCAAATCAAGATAAAAATGCAATAATCACTTTCTGGATAGCAATAATAATCAGATATAAAATATAATGGGAAATGATCACTTTCATGATAGTTAATACCTAAAAGCAAATTTAACAAGGAGTGTGCAAGACACTGATAAGAAAAAGTGTTTTTCTGATGAAATAAAAAACTTGAATAAAATGGTTGATATTTTATGTTGGATATGAGTAAAAATATCCATTTTCCTCATATAAATTTAATGTAGTTTCTAACTCCCAAAGGACATGCATTTGGAATTTTACAGGTTAATTCTAAAGTTTATCTAGAGAAGTATGAAGAGCTTATAATTTTTTTAAAAGAAAGGTTAACGAGGTAGAACAGCTTTGTTAGATATCAAAATACGTAAATTTGTCAACTAAGATTCTTGTGAAATAATAGACAAATGATTGATGAAACAGTGGAAATCACACATCTCGGCATATGGGAATGCTTAGCGTACAGTAAAGGGGACATTTCCCATCAGTGGGAAAAAAATTATTTGAGGAAAATCAGTTAAATTGGGAAATGTAGTACATCCATGTGGAGGGGGAATAAAGAACATTACTTTATACCACATGGCCAAAAAAGTTCCACATGGATTAAGTATTTCAGTACTTCGTAAATGAAACGAAGAGTCAGACCGACAACTTCCTGCCTGCACGTAGTTGGGGAGAGAGGACTGGCGAGCGCGCCCTGATGCGGCGTGTGCAGCTGGGAGCTGTTGAGCAGAGGGGGCCCAGCTGCGGTTCTGTGGGACACTGGGCGAGGGATGCTGCGGTGGCTTTCACCGATTCCATAAGCTGGTCTGCAGAAATACACTGCAAGAACACACTAGGTGGTCATTTGTCCTGTTAACAAGGCAAAATGATCATCTCTATTTGAATTTTTGGTAAACGTGGAATATTTGCATCTATGTATAATACATATATTAGCATTTAGGGGTTGCAGTCATTTTCTTGTGCCTTTTAAAAGATGTAATCATGTCAGTAGAATAAAGGTTTTACAGTTCAAAACTAGCATAGCTTAATAACAAACAAACGTGAAACGTACAGCCACACACCCTGTGCTAGCAAAGAAAGTAGCCATCCCCCACGGAGTGCCTTTACACAGGACTCTGTCATCTGGTTTAACAGTACACACTGCTTTAACACTGGTTTGACAGTACAACAATAACTAAATGTCATTTTTTCTAGTGATAGAATTTATTAATATTATTTTAATCAAAAAACAAACTTGTGTTTCAGTAAAAAAAATTTAAATTGTTTTCCTTTAAATATCTATAAAAATATTTTGTTGAACATACGGTTATAAGTAAAATGAGGCTATTTATGCCTCTAGAAATCTAGAAATCACAGGTTAAGATATTTAAAATAAAAATGTAACTGTTGGCCTTGGGTTCTCAACTCAGCCTTCAGTTTCTTATTATAGTCATCCTTATTTTTTCATCTTTTTTTATTTATTTACATGTTTTTCATCCTCATACTCCTGAAAGTTCTTCAGAGCTAAATGTGCACTAAAATGAAGACCAGCTTCAGATGAATCAATGTCTGTAGGTTTCCTAGTAATACATCCATTAAAAATAAATGAATTCCAGAGCCAAAATGAACAATGACTTTATCAAGGCTCCTTTGAGTGAAAGACTAGCTTCGTAATATAGTCAGCAACATTCCAGAAATGCCAGGTTTTCTACATAGTACGGGAAGCCACCTACGTGTATGTTCACACGTACCTCAGCACCCGCTCCACACTTAAATGTGCATGGAACTGTAGACCAGTGAACTAATGTTTGAATCTTAGAAATGGGAAATTTTTCAAAGCAAAATGTGCAATAATTAAAAATATCCAATATGGTAAACTCATAATTATCTATGGAACAACAACAGTTTTTAATTCTGGGAGTAACATATAAAATCTCCAGCTACATTTCTAAGCTGCATCTCCAAACAGACTATTGGTGAATGTTAAATTAATGCAAATTCATTTTATTTTTAATCTAAAAAATGAAATTGCAAATTACTAGGAGAAATAAGTCATGTGACACGCTCCTAAGTTAAAGACAGATAAATATTGGATCCACTACCTCCATTAGCCAGTAAAATCAGGAAGTTGTAACTGATCCTCCATTCTCTCCCTGACAGCCCATTTCAAATTCTGTATTCCAGTGGTTTTCAGACTTTTGGAGTCTGCAGAACTGTACGAGAAGTCTGGGGCTCCAACAAAGTCACTGCCAACTTTTAAAACTTTTTATTTTACTAAGTAAGAGTTTGAAAAAACACCACCAGCATATACCATCAGAACCATTTCATAAAAGAAAGGCTATTTTAACACCAGAAAAGTAGGAAGTACCTGACCACACACTAAAGGATTTCCCTTTTGCACTGCAGACATTTAGCTTTTCGAAATTTCACTCGTCTGACTTTACTTTCTTTTCCTTTGCTGGCAGATACGTGAAAACTTCTTTGCCACACTTGGGAACCACTGGTTTAGGTCAAAGATAAGTTACCTCAGGAAAAAAAGAAGTCTAATCATTAGAAAGAAAGGCAAAGAGGGATCATAGTCAATTTGATGTTTTTAGACATGATTTATTTGGAAGTGTTTGTTTCATTTATGTTTTAAGGTCTCACCAGGATGGATATGTTTTTAATACTCTAGATTAGCTCAGGCCATTCTATTTTTATGAATTAAGCTATTTTACTTGTAAAGGAATTGTGGTCTTATATTTTCACTCCTCTATTACAGGAAGAGTTAATGAAGTTTTTTCTTTAGTTTTCATGCATCTATTGGGTGTTAATTAATAAAATACAGGGACCATCTTTCTACAAATAGGAATGCTTACATACACCGAGAATTTTTTGCAAATCTGCCTTGCTTTAAAATGTCATTGACACATTCCTAACAAACCTGAATCACAGCAGTGATGTAGCGCCACGATGTATGTTCTTTTAACTATAGTGCAGTCCTGCGGTAAGAATTGAAAAGGTCAAATGTTGAGTTTTGTACCCTTAAGTAAGTGTCAGAGAATTAAAATCTGGTAAGAAATGCCTTTGTCAGAGAGGGTATTTGAGTTGTCTGGGGATAATACAGTAGTCCTCGTACACTTACTCATTCAAGTTTTGACAAACTCAGATCAAAGAGGCCTGGAAAGGTCACTAAAGCTGCTATGCTAATACCCACCACCAGTGTGTACCCAAAGCCCAGAGTGTTGCCCAGAATGCCGTGATTGGTCCTTGAATGCCTTTGATCCTTATCTAGAAATGCTGCTAGCATATGTCATATAATTGAGGTATGGTCTTTTATTGCTGCAATTAAAACTTTTCAAATGCATTATATTATCTCCACCCCAGCTAAAAGTCCTAACCATTGTTTAAAAAGTGGGGTTAGTGATTTGTCAGATGCTGGGGTTGACTTTAGGGGCTGCCCGCTCCCACACCCTCCAGCAGGAGATTTCTCTGACTTTTTCATTTACATCTCACCAAACAGCATAATGGTCTTAAAGTTTGTTTAGTCCTTTGACTTCCTTTATCACATAGAGATGGCAAACATTCTGTTGCTAACTTCAAGTGGCTCCAAGCAGCAAGACTGGAAGGATATTAAACCAGTAAAAGCTTATCAACTGATTCATTGATATGCTGTAAATTCCAGGCTTTTCATTTTGCTTTTGAGGGCGGCCATAAGTCAACACATTAGTAAGCAATTTGCTGACATCAAGATGGATCACTTAAAAAGGCCTCCTGGGTAGACAAAGTTCACCTGGGTACTTTTGTTGGTATATATTTTTTTAATGTTTAGCCAGTATGTTACTAGTAAATGACCAGTAATTGCCTTACATATCAATAACTTGAACTCTTAGTTACTTAATTTATCAAATTATCTATCAGAAGTATGAGGCTGAAAAGGAAAAAATATTTTAAGATTTTTTCCTAAAATTAAAAAATTTTATATATTTTGTCTGTTTCTGTAGAAGTCATAATATCAACCACTCATTAGTTTAAAAACTAGAACTCAGTTGCCAATTTTTTTTCTGCCAGTTCTTGCCATTTCAGTTACTAAGGTCGTCAACCCACATGAAAAGTACAGGAGTAAATAGGGGAAGAAAGAACACTGGGCGAATTTGATGTTTCAGAAATATGTGGTAGTAGCTACACTTCGGATATTACTTTGAATTGACTACGATAGCTAGTCAATAAATGTATGTTGATTTGAATTTTAAAAATATCACCTTGCTAACTTAGAATAAAAATAAGAGTAAGAAATCATATCATTTCACTTTGAGAAATTTGCCCTAAGTGTATACTGAACAATTTTCAGTGTATTTACTAATAAGCTAATGTCAATGTGATGATTATAAGCTAAATGTTGATGCTTTATTGAATTTTGACACCAGAAGTAACTTCAAAATCATCCTGGACAGGCATTGTCCTTTCTCTTTTTTGTTTTTCTTTTTTTTTTTTTATCCCCTCAAATAGATTTCCGTTGCACTCCTTTAGAATAGGCACATTTGGGACACACATTTGTCCTCATTTCTAATCTACTGCAACCCTAAAGTCAAAACTTTTTATTGATGCTAAGGGCCTTACAGAGATGGATCAGTGCTTCCCTGAATCTCAGGTACTCATTCAGGAGATAAGAAATGCACACAGGAAAAAGATAACACTTGCCAGCCGGTGATACTTGTCAAGTGAAGGGGCCAGAAGTGCACCATGAGAGTTCAGAGAAGAGAGAAATCACTTCCAGCCCAAGTACACTGGGATGCATGTGTACAATTTCCAGTAGTCATCCATATGAATGAAGTCAAGGGATGAGAAAAACGTAAGAATTATTCATGGAGCTGAATAAACAAGTTTGGCCAGATCATAAGATTCATGCAGGAAAGCAGTGAAAAGAAAGGGCGGTACCTGTCGATAGCTGAGAGGCCGTCGGAAGTTCATGGTGAAGTGTCTGGGAGGGCACACACACCGATGCTGGTACGGTCCTCCTCGGGGACACGCGCACCACGCCCCTTGCCTGTGCACTCCTTTCTGCCCCTGTGCACGCTCCTCACCTCTCACTCCTTCCTTCCCCAGGTCTCCCAGCCCCGCTGCCACCTCTGCTCCGAGTCCCTTCCAGTGCAACTTCTTGAGAATCCTGTAGATTCCACCCCTTCCTTACTGCTCCCGTTGTGTCTTAGGAGTCCTCTGCTACAGCAGGCAGCACACTAGATGGTCAGTGTTGTTTTTTCCTGCTTGATTGGGAGAGCCTTGTTCAAGGGACAAGTGTCATCTTTGATCCTCAGGCTAGCACAGTGCCCTTGAAACAGCAGCTTGGCAGTTCCCAAACTGACACACAGCCCCTTTGGAAATTGTCATCCTTTTTGTCATTCACTGTGCAAAACTTGTAAGTGGTAAATTAAAAATTAAAATTACTCAGTTTAGGCTGGGTACAGTGACTCACACCTGTAATCCTAGCACCCTTGGAGGCCAAGGCAGGAGGATCTCTTGAGCCGAGGAGTTTGAGGCTGCTGTGAGCTAGGATGATGTCACTGCACTCTTGCTCTGGGTGACAGAGCAAGATTCTGTCTCAAAAAAAATTAAAAATAAATTTAGATTGAATAAAATCTTTTTTAATAGTCTTTTACCACCATTGCTTATAAAGGAAATTGTTCTCATTTAAGAAATGCTTTTAATTTCTTTTAAATTAAGGAAGAAAAAAGTAGTGATTGCTAGTAAGTGTGAGAATGGTATTTTGTTAGGCAAATGAACATTGAAATACAACGTAGACTTAACTGTGGGTAACAGCATCATAGGTCCATCTAAACTGCTCTCATGGGCTGGCACTCGGAGTTTTTGTACTTCGCAAAACTTCACTTCCAGTGAGGCCTGACGAGGATCTGAGCGGCTGCTTACCGGCGCTTCTCCGCAGAGGCCGGGCGTGAGCACCGCCAGCCGCGTTCGCCCTCGTGCGCTCCAGACGCGCTCTGGCTGCCGGGCGCCAGCTCCTGCCTGCGGGGGGCGGGGGCGCGGGGAGGCCATAAATAAAACATGTCGTTACAAATTTCAAGAAGTAGTAAGTGCCAGGAAGAAACTATAAAGAGAGGAAGGAGACAGCGAGTGGAGTGGCGAGTGAAGTGTTTTAAATAAGGTGCAGATTGCCGAGGAGGCGAAATCGGGACAGAAACCACGCAGGAGGGAACAGGCCAGGCCGCAGCTCCAGTGTTGCCCAGAATGCAGTGATTGGTCCTTGAATGCCTTTGATCCTTATCTAGAAATGCTGCTAGCATATGTCATATAATTGAGGTATGGTCTTTTATTGCTGCAATTAAAACTTTTCAAATGCATTATATTATCTCCACCCCAGCTAAAAGTCCTAACCATTGTTTAAAAAGTGGGGTTAGTGATTTGTCAGATGCTGGGGTTGACTTTAGGGGCTGCCCGCTCCCACACCCTCCAGCAGGAGATTTCTCTGACTTTTTCATTTACATCTCACCAAACAGCATAATGGTCTTAAAGTTTGTTTAGTCCTTTGACTTCCTTTATCACATAGAGATGGCAAACATTCTGTTGCTAACTTCAAGTGGCTCCAAGCAGCAAGACTGGAAGGATATTAAACCAGTAAAAGCTTATCAACTGATTCATTGATATGCTGTAAATTCCAGGCTTTTCATTTTGCTTTTGAGGGGGGCCATAAGTCAACACATTAGTAAGCAATTTGCTGACATCAAGATGGATCACTTAAAAAGGCCTCCTGGGTAGACAAAGTTCACCTGGGTACTTTTGTTGGTATATATTTTTTTAATGTTTAGCCAGTATGTTACTAGTAAATGACCAGTAATTGCCTTACATATCAATAACTTGAACTCTTAGTTACTTAATTTATCAAATTATCTATCAGAAGTATGAGGCTGAAAAGGAAAAAATATTTTAAGATTTTTTCCTAAAATTAAAAAATTTTATATATTTTGTCTGTTTCTGTAGAAGTCATAATATCAACCACTCATTAGTTTAAAAACTAGAACTCAGTTGCCAATTTTTTTTCTGCCAGTTCTTGCCATTTCAGTTACTAAGGTCGTCAACCCACATGAAAAGTACAGGAGTAAATAGGGGAAGAAAGAACACTGGGCGAATTTGATGTTTCAGAAATATGTGGTAGTAGCTACACTTCGGATATTACTTTGAATTGACTACGATAGCTAGTCAATAAATGTATGTTGATTTGAATTTTAAAAATATCACCTTGCTAACTTAGAATAAAAATAAGAGTAAGAAATCATATCATTTCACTTTGAGAAATTTGCCCTAAGTGTATACTGAACAATTTTCAGTGTATTTACTAATAAGCTAATGTCAATGTGATGATTATAAGCTAAATGTTGATGCTTTATTGAATTTTGACACCAGAAGTAACTTCAAAATCATCCTGGACAGGCATTGTCCTTTCTCTTTTTTGTTTTTCTTTTTTTTTTTTTATCCCCTCAAATAGATTTCCGTTGCACTCCTTTAGAATAGGCACATTTGGGACACACATTTGTCCTCATTTCTAATCTACTGCAACCCTAAAGTCAAAACTTTTTATTGATGCTAAGGGCCTTACAGAGATGGATCAGTGCTTCCCTGAATCTCAGGTACTCATTCAGGAGATAAGAAATGCACACAGGAAAAAGATAACACTTGCCAGCCGGTGATACTTGTCAAGTGAAGGGGCCAGAAGTGCACCATGAGAGTTCAGAGAAGAGAGAAATCACTTCCAGCCCAAGTACACTGGGATGCATGTGTACAATTTCCAGTAGTCATCCATATGAATGAAGTCAAGGGATGAGAAAAATGTAAGAATTATTCATGGAGCTGAATAAACAAGTTTGGCCAGATCATAAGATTCATGCAGGAAAGCAGTGAAAAGAAAGGGCGGTACCTGTCGATAGCTGAGAGGCCGTCGGAAGTTCATGGTGAAGTGTCTGGGAGGGCACACACACCGATGCTGGTACGGTCCTCCTCGGGGACACGCGCACCACGCCCCTTGCCTGTGCACTCCTTTCTGCCCCTGTGCACGCTCCTCACCTCTCACTCCTTCCTTCCCCAGGTCTCCCAGCCCCGCTGCCACCTCTGCTCCGAGTCCCTTCCAGTGCAACTTCTTGAGAATCCTGTAGATTCCACCCCTTCCTTACTGCTCCCGTTGTGTCTTAGGAGTCCTCTGCTACAGCAGGCAGCACACTAGATGGTCAGTGTTGTTTTTTCCTGCTTGATTGGGAGAGCCTTGTTCAAGGGACAGGTGTCATCTTTGATCCTCAGGCTAGCACAGTGCCCTTGAAACAGCAGCTTGGCAGTTCCCAAACTGACACACAGCCCCTTTGGAAATTGTCATCCTTTTTGTCATTCACTGTGCAAAACTTGTAAGTGGTAAATTAAAAATTAAAATTACTCAGTTTAGGCTGGGTACAGTGACTCACACCTGTAATCCTAGCACCCTTGGAGGCCAAGGCAGGAGGATCTCTTGAGCCGAGGAGTTTGAGGCTGCTGTGAGCTAGGATGATGTCACTGCACTCTTGCTCTGGGTGACAGAGCAAGATTCTGTCTCAAAAAAAATTAAAAATAAATTTAGATTGAATAAAATCTTTTTTAATAGTCTTTTACCACCATTGCTTATAAAGGAAATTGTTCTCATTTAAGAAATGCTTTTAATTTCTTTTAAATTAAGGAAGAAAAAAGTAGTGATTGCTAGTAAGTGTGAGAATGGTATTTTGTTAGGCAAATGAACATTGAAATACAACGTAGACTTAACTGTGGGTAACAGCATCATAGGTCCATCTAAACTGCTCTCATGGGCTGGCACTCGGAGTTTTTGTACTTCGCAAAACTTCACTTCCAGTGAGGCCTGACGAGGATCTGAGCGGCTGCTTACCGGCGCTTCTCCGCAGAGGCCGGGCGTGAGCACCGCCAGCCGCGTTCGCCCTCGTGCGCTCCAGACGCGCTCTGGCTGCCGGGCGCCAGCTCCTGCCTGCGGGGGGCGGGGGCGCGGGGAGGCCATAAATAAAACATGTCGTTACAAATTTCAAGAAGTAGTAAGTGCCAGGAAGAAACTATAAAGAGAGGAAGGAGACAGCGAGTGGAGTGGCGAGTGAAGTGTTTTAAATAAGGTGCAGATTGCCGAGGAGGCGAAATCGGGACAGAAACCACGCAGGAGGGAACAGGCCAGGCCGCAGCTCCCTGCCACGTCCGGCCGTCGGGCTGAGGGGCGCGCGCGGGCCGGCGGGTGCTTCGGAGCAGGGCCCTGTGCCCTGTGGGGCCTGGTCCGCAGCCTCCGGGGCTCTCGCAGGGCAGCAGGAGGACGGGGCCTTTGCCAGGCGCGGAGCAGGGGAGCCAGCCATGCGCCCCGAGGGCGCCCTGGAGGCGCGGTGCCCACTTCGCCGTGTCCAGGCGCAGACCCACAGGCCTTGCCGCTGAGTCCTCTCTGGGTTTGGGGAAACGGGAGGGCCAAGGTCGGCTGCTGGGATTCGGGCCTAGGCTGGCAAACGGGCCCTGCACCGAGAGGGTAGGCGGCAGCGAGGGGCGGGCCTGGGGCGCGCAGGTCTGTTCCGGGTGGGTCTGAGAGGAAGCGCCCGCGGGCGGCGCGGTGGGCAGCCCCGCGCGGGATTTCAGGGGTCCGGGTCTCAGCTGATGGGGTGTCCAGCCGTGGGGGTGTGAGGCGAGCGGGGAAGGGGAGTAGAGGAGGAAGATGGGCGCAGGGGGAGCGTTTCCAGAGGCAGGGGCGGCAGCCGTGACACAGGTGTGAGAAGCGCCTCGGCGCCCCCAGCACAGGGCGCCTGCGGGGACTCCCGGGGCGGGGGGGGGGCTCGCTCTGCTGCGGGGGGAAGGTGTAGAACAGCTGGCGCTGGGCCAGACCTGGGGGGTGACCGCTTTGTTCCAGGTGACAAGAAGGAAGAGCAATGCCCAGTGCCAAGAAAATGAAAAACAGACCACCCCTAAAAAAATGGGAGAAGTGCCATTAAAGGTACTCAAAGTATAAAACTGTCCTTTCTCCTGTGGCCTCTCTCCAGTTAGCACGTTTTTATTTGCTACTTCATATTATTCTAAGCAAAGAAAAAAATTAGCATGAATTTTCCCATTCGTGCCGATATACCATACGATACCTGTTTGAAGTGCAAATATAAGCGCATTTAATGCGTACGTGGAGTCAGTGAATTGCAGTTCATGTTTCCGGCTTCACGGCACACGCGCATTTCGTCCTCGCCGCCGCCGCCCCGCGGAGCAGGCCCTGCCGTTTCGTCGTCAGCGGAGCGCGCAGTCGGCGCGTCCTGCGCTGCGCGCTCCGCTGACGGGAAGGGCTCCGGGAAGGGCCTCTCCGCTGCGCTCCAGTTCCCGTCCTTCCGGGCCACCGTTTCCAGCGCAGGCCGTCCTGCGAAGCGACGTTCCTAAAGACGGACTTGGCGGGGTTCAGAGGGGAAGAGAACACGTGGGGCAGAGGCAATGGCTTGAAGCGGCAAAGGCTGAGAATCTTCCAGACTTAAGAAGCCCTGCGAACCCCGCTGTGATTAACATTAGGAAAGACACTTCTAAGTGATCTTAGAAGCCGGAGCACAAGGACAGAGGATGTCAGAGGAGCAACACTGGGACCAGGAGGATCTCAGGGCAGCAGCATCCGGGAGGACACCGGCCGCCAGCCTAGAGCTCTGCATGCCACGTGACACTGGCACTCGGCGGCAGAGGCGGAGAACGCGATTTCACACACACACAGTCTGCCACCACAATGTCTTCATTACAGGGAATTCTACAGGCTGTATTTCATCAAGAAAGAAAATGGCCCCAGCTGGGAAGTCTGAGGTGTGAGCCGTAAAAATGTGGGTACATCTAATAGACATTGATTTTGTCAAACAACCTGTCTCACAGGTTAAAAGAGAGAAGGACCTTAACTATATGACAAAGTAACACGAATCAGGAGAGGAAAATTAAAGTGCCCTAAGATCCTGTATTGTTTCAGGGGATAAAAAGTATGATTAATTTAGAGTTTAACATGCAATTCTAGGATTATGACTAAAAGAATAGAAATACAGTTTTAACTTTCAAAGTAGTAAAGAGAAAAAACAGAAAATTTTAATTGAAAAGCAGAATAAAACAAAACAAAAACCAAGGCAGGACAGATAGGAAACGCAGAACAGGATGGATGCATAGTTTTTAGTGTGTCAGTAATTACACGAATTGGACTCCAGTAAAAAAATAAAATCCAGTTATGTGTGTTAGTTGGAACGGCTGTGTGAAAACATAAGAATTGTGTATATATAATATATATATATATAAAGTAAACTCTCTACAGAAGAAATCTGTTGTATTGATATCAGATAAAATAGATTTTAAAGCAAAGGCATTATCAGAGATAATGACTAGAATACCAGCAAGTGTAGTGCATGCACTCTTTCAAAGTACAGAAATATTATAAAAATTGACCATAATGCAAATTTCATCATAGTTTATGAAATGTAAAACATGTAGACTATGACCATATTGCATTTAAGCTAGAAATAAAAATTTTTTTAAAAAAACAAGACCAAGCACAGTGGCTCATGCTTGTAATCCCAGCACTTTGGGAGGCTGAGGCGGGAGGATCCCTTAATCACGGGAGTTCGAGTTTACAGTGAGTTATGATGGGGTGAGAGAGACCCTGTCTCTAAAAGTTTTTTAAATAAAAAAACTAGAAATACCTCCCAAGTTTGCCAACTAAGAAACAGTTCTAAGTATCGGTCAAAGAAAAAATTATAATGGAAATTAGAAAATGTTTTGGATTAACAGTAAAAATACATATCAAAAACCTGTGCAATATGACCAAAGGAATATTAGTCTGCTATACTAGGTTATCGTTTGCAGAATCAAAGTCTGAGTATAGAATTCTTATATAACACATCCTAAGCATTTGTTTGCGTTTTGGCTACATTACACCAATTACCATTAAGACTGGAGCATTAAGCACTGAGGTCTGCCCTCCCCCGGCTTTGTTTGGCGTATCTGCAACACCGACGAGTCTATTTTCAACAAGCACCTCCCGCGGCCCATGCACGCACTAAGCTCTTGAGAGGATCTGAAGGTGCGATGTGATGACAGATGGGAAGACCCTTAAAAACACCGAGTGTATCGTCGGTGTCAACAACACTACTGCTGGCCCCAGGAACCGACACACTAAGGAAGGAAATAGAATGTGCATGCCACAGCGACACTTTAAGGCAGAAGGAGGCACACCTGGGTAAGATAACACTTAACACCGGCCCTCAGGATCTTAGTCATCAATAGGGCCACTTATGAGTCACCCAGCACAGTTGTTCAGAGCATATCAGCTCTCCCTCTAAGGCGTCTGATGGAAAAAGTACTTTAAAAAGTCCTGTAGGATGCTGTCTTTCAAAGTTTTATCTCAAGCCACACGTGTTCATTCATGTAACATCAGGACAGCTGGGATTCTGTCAGTCATCCTGGGATATATGTATGTTGTACACACACAGTAGGATACACACGCACAGACACATGCGGTAAATAAACATACATAAATTATTTGTGGCTTTTACATTGATTCTGTTGCTCTCTAAGTGATGAGTGAAAGCTTGCCTTCCTGACATGCCATCAGGAATGTATGTTCCGCATTCACACATACAAATGTCTGTAAGTGTCTGATGGGCCTAATTCATTTCACTGTTTTCCTTTTGCATCCAGACCAATTCCAGGAAACAGATTTAACCACTGAATGAGGATACTTCTAACTGCGGAATCAAATAACCCCCAAATTTCAACGACTGAAAATGGGTTGGATCTCACTCCCGTGGCGATGCAGGTGCTCCGGGCCTGCATGCAGCATGCTGACCTGGGGCCTCTGCTCTGCCATCCACTGGGCCTCAGAGACCTGTGGGTCCATCCGTAAGACCCCAGCCATTCCATTTGGAAGAACTATTTCACGTGGCCCCACCTAGGCTCAAGGGGGAATGGGACACGTAATTTCTGGGTCAGACACCAACCTCTGAAGCCAGCTCCGTGATGTGGAAGGACAGCCGAGAGAGCAAGACGTTCAGGTGGTGATCATCACTGTCACGACCCAGTCATTAATTTTTTTTTTTTTTAAAGAAGCTATTGGTGTGGCTCTGAATGAGCTGCCTCTCCACGCCTTGGACACCATCAGTGGTCACTCTTTAATGACACAGACTGGCTGGGTGCAGTAGCTCATGCCTGTAATCCTAGCACCCTGAGAGGCTGAGGCAGGAGGATTGCTTGAGGTCATGAGCTCGAGACCAGACTGAGCAAGAGCAAGACCCTGTCTCTACTAAAAATAGAAAAATTAGCCAGGCGTGGTGGGGCCTGTAGTCCCAGCTACTGGGGAGGCTGAGGCAGGAGGGTCGCTTGAGCCCAGGAGTTTGAGGTTGCTGTGAGCTAGACTGGCACCACAGCACTCTAGGCTGGGCAACAGAGAAGATTCTGTCTCAAAAAAAAAAAAAAAAAAATTTTTAAAAAATGACACAGACCTTCACAGAGTATGTCTTCCGGATACATCAGAGCCCTGCTATCCATACAGGTGGCCATAAACCACAAGTCCTGGAAATGAAGCCAGTCCAAATTGAGAAGTGCTCTAAGTATACAAAACACAGTGGATTTCAAAGACTTTATAGGGGAAGAGGATATAAAATATCTCATTAATGGTTTATTCAGTTGATAAATGTTGCAATGACAATATTTTGGATATTTGGTCAAATAAAATATTAAAATTCACCTTTTAAGAAACTTAATGTGACTACTAGAAATTTTAAAATCACATCTGTGGCTCACATCTGTGGACTGTGCTGATCTAGAGTGTCAGCCCTAAGGCTTACCATTTAGAAAGTCCTCAAAACAATTTTATTGTGCAAAAGTTTTTTAATAAGTATGTCATATACTACTTTGAGAAGATTAGGAAGAGAAAAATAATAAAATCAAATATAATCCTTTCCCTAGAACTCTAGAATAAAAATTATTCACTCTGCCCCCACCCATGCTATAATGTTTTTAGTCTTTTCTAATATGATTTCAGTCTTTTCTCATATGAATTCTTTTCCTCCTAAATCTGATAATCCAGATCTTTACAACTTAATTAAAAACCATGAAACTATTCATCCTTCCCAGCCTTATCCAAGGAGAGTGACTTCTAGACTTTTAAAATTGTAACCATGATCTCAATCATCTATCTAAGCATTTCTGCTAATGTGTATGTTCCTAAATAATCATGCAAGACTAATGGGAAATTGGTTGGAGCAAACAATATAAAACCTCCATACTTTGTAAGCAAAACACTAACAAAAACAATCACTATCTTAATAAACACCTTACTAAAGTTTAAGACATATTACATTTCTAATAAGTAATAAAATAAATATAAGACTTTATCTTTTTAGGAAAGGGATGATGACATCTTGAAGGAAGGGCTTATATAGAAAGCTTGAACTTTCCTAATTATGGAGGTTAAAATTTTAAAATTCACAGAGATAAGGGTGAATCACATAGTAAACAATTCTAAATTGGAGTGTGTGGTCAAATTTAGTCAAGAGGAAGAAAACAGGCTGAAGAGTATCATGTTATACTACATAGCAGTTAGCAACTTTTACTTTTTAATGGCACAAAAATGAAGACAGTGGGGGGAAATCCCTGTGATTTCTATATTACATAGGCACATTCCATTTTACTAATCACATATGAACTAAATCACACTACAGATACACACATTGTGGCAGAAAGTCTTAATTTTGCTTCATCCTAACAATTCCTGTTTATGCCATCAGGAGGTGATAGCATGCCCTCCCACAACCAACTAGTGATTTTCCAGTTAAATCGTTTGTCATAACATCATTGTGCTCTTTTCAATCTTTTTGCATCAAAAATATATTACTTTATAATAATCAACAGAGTAACCAGACAACCTACAGAAAAAGAACTCAAATTAGCAAGAAAAAAACGAACAACCTCTTAAAAAGTGGGCAAAAATTTTTCAAAAGAAGATAGATAAATGGCGAACAAACATTAAAAAATGCTCAACATCACTAATCATCAGGGAAATGCAAATTAAAACCACAATGAGATATACCACCTTACCCCTGCCAGAATGGCCATTATTAAAAGTCAAAACAACAGATGCTGGTGTGGGTACAGAGAGAAAGGAATGCTTATTCACTGCTGGTGGGACTGCAAATTCGTACAACCTCTACGGAAAACAGTATGGAGATCCCTCAAAGAAATAAATGTGGACCCACCATTCGATCCCACGATCCCACTACCCAAGGGAAAAGAAGTCATTTTATCAAAAAGACACCTGTGCTCAAATGTTTATCACAGCACAATTCACAATTGCAAAGATGTGGAATCAGCTTACGTGCCCATCAATTTATGAGGAGATTAAGAAGATGTGATGTGTGTGTGTGTACACACACACACATACACCATGGAGTACTACTCAGCCATAAAAAGGAATGAAATAATGTCTTTTGCAGCAACTTGGGTGGAACTGGAGACCATTATCCTAAGTGAAGTATCTCAGGAATGGAAAACAAACACCACATGTTCTAATAATTGGGAGCTAAACGATGGGCACACACGGGCACAAAGAGATGTAAAGGACATTGGAAACCAAGAAGCAGGTGGCTGGGAGGGGGTGAGGGGTAACACCTTACCTGTGAGGTACAATAAACACTATTCTGCTGATGGGCACACTACAAGCCCCAACTGAAGCATTATAGAAGGTATCCATATAACAAAAACATTTGTACCCCCTTGAAACTAAAAAATGTATATATACATATGTATAACTTTACAAAAAGAACTGAGTTTGGAGGAACATTAGAGACTATATTTAAGGACAATACTTTTAGAGCAAACTTTTCTTACGTTTGAGATAAAATGTAATATGCTATCTCCATATCTATGCTAACTGTGAAATCAGAATTTTAAAATAAGTCTTAAAGACCTGTTCTGTACCAAGGGGACTCACAGCCACAAATTTATTGCACCTGCTTAAGTAAAGAGATTGGTAAGGTCCTCAGGCAATGGGGATTTTCAAATTATGATTTTAGAGCTCAGTGAGAAAAGCAGAGTGAGTGAGTTAAAAGCAATAGTTCTCTGGAATTTTCCTTTTTTATGGTTGTGCTATAATAATTCACGATCTGCAGTCACAGTAGGAAGACGCTAGCAAGCAAAAAGCTAGGAGCCAACTCTGGTTACCACACGCCTGGTGACAACACTGGGACATTGTGGCAAGTGCAATGACAGTTCTTCCCAAAGATTAGAATAAACGGTGCCAGAGCAGGATGACAGTGTAGCTAATTTTGCAAAATGCTAATTCTTCTCTCCTCTCAGTTTATCATTTCAAATGCATTCCTTGCTAACACTCAAGGCTTACATCCAAGTAAACCACAGGGAAGGAAAACAGTATGTCTTCTTCCCCTACCCTTCTAAATTCTTCAGCTGGAGCCCTGGGTAGTATACTAATACAACACAGATTAACGAGGAAAAAGTATACGAATTTATTTAATGTAAGTCTTGCGTGACACAAAACCTTCATAAGGAAGACCTAAAGAAACAGTTGAACCTGAGCGTTATTTATGCTAGGTTTGATGAAGAAATATTGGTCGAAGGAAGTGAGCTGAAGGTAGTCAAAGGCCTGTTCCTTCAGATGCCTCTGGGCCCATCCACCCTCCGGCGCAGGGAAGGCAGCTCCCACACAGAGCTTGTGACCTGCCTCGGGGGAGGAGGGCCAGGCAGGGGGGCTCAGTGTCCTTCCTGCACCTGCCATTTCTCAGATCCCTTCAGGAAGGAACCGTAAAATACTCACTATGCCAGAGCGCCTTATTTTGAAGCCCCCCAGATAGGGGTTCTTTTGCTAATCTGTCCAGGTAGATTATCTGGGTTTGTAGTTATTAAGTAAAATGGCCATATATTTCCCTGACAAGTATTACTGAAAGATGGAGCCTTGAGGAAAGTTAGCAAAGTAGGTGGTCAGACTCAAGAAAGTGCCGCCCTTCCACCTACACCAAGAATTCCCAGCTCAGTGTGAGCTTGACCCTCTGCGCTTCTCAGTTCACAGAAATCAGTCACCGCATACTGTGCTCCTACAACACCAACACAGAAGAGCTCTTTTCAGAAATCGACCGCTGCCTGGCCATAAATCGAAGTGTTCTTCAGCAGCTGGAAGAAAAGTGTGGCCATGCGATCACAGAAGAGGACTGGCAGAAAATCCAAATGCAGGTAGGCTTTGGACTGGCTGCCTGGTCAGTAAACGGAAGCAGCCACAGCCGGCGGGAGTGTGCAGGGGAGGGGGTGCGAGGGAGGGAGGGCAGCAGCTTCCCCAGGACTCATTCGGGGGAGCCTGCACCAGCGGTGGGCCCCTGGGCCTTCGTCCTGAGCTCTGGGATGACCGCCAAGGTCCCTTCAGTTGGAAATTCTGGTTGGCCGATGCCCCTCTGGGAACAGTGAAAACACCAAAGGGAAAAGCCTGCCATGCACACCACCTTCCAAGAAAGTTTTCCTGTAAGTTCTAGCCTGCCCGCTTGCATCTGTAGTAGCCAAGGAATAAAACTCTGAGATGACTGAAAAGCCAGGACAGAAGGAAAACTTACTTTAAAAGATCATAAAACTAGGAAAAATTTAAAAGTTTAGTAGTTACGTAGAGTCAAGTATTTGAAAAATGCTACTACTGATTGCTTAATTAGAAGGAAATATATATTATGAATTTTCAGCATTTAGAAACTATTTTTGTTTTAAAATTGCTTACCACAGGTGGATTACTGTCTCTTTCCATGTTTCACAAGAAGAACAAAGTATATACTACATGTAATTAATGTTATTTTAACACAGAATGAACCTCCTTCATTTTTAGAAGACTCGTGTCTCCTGGTACATAACTCATTTAAGTAGCTTTCTATTATGATAAAACTAATAACCACACACAAAATTCACTTCTCTGTGCTGCAGGCTCTTCACCGGGAGACCTACGAGTGTCCCATCTGCCTCACCCCTCTCTCACTCGGCAGCGACGGTCAGCGAGCGGCCATGGGGAGGCGCCAGCATACCCGAGAGACGGTCCTCTTGTCCTGCTCACACATGTTCCACCACACGTGTCTTCTTGCTTTAGAGGAGTTCTCCTTGGGAGACAGTTCTTCTTTCCACACTTGTCCTCTCTGCCGGTCTAGTTACCAGAAGAAAATTCTTGAATGTTGAATTTATATTCAGGAAAAGTTACTTAATTCCAAGAAAAAAAGTTTACCTTTATTTTGGATTAACTGCATGAGTTTTGGGTTAAATATTACAATGTAATCTGTTCTCCAGTGAAATAAACTCTTGATAACTGTACATAGGAAATCTATATTTTAAAAGCTGACAACCAACTAGCTTTAGTCTTTAGTTTATAAAAAGTAAATATCCAATTCATGAGTTTAATCACTTGATATAAATGAGGAATGGCAAAAGAATGAGCTTAACTTAAATCACTTTAAAAAATTAAGGTTACTTAAAATATAGCTAGTGTCTGACCCACAAGCTAGTAAACTCAAAACACTCTTTAAATAAGTTCCAAATGTTTTCCATTAATACTTTAAGTGTCTTAAACCCTCTGCTATTCCTAATACTTGTTTTGTAATAATTGCTGTGTTCCTATGTAATAAATTACTGTTGTAGTTGAGCACTTTGAATGTTGACTATGTAAACCCAACCTATAAAAATAAAATATTCAGTGGTACTCAACGTCAGAAAATGTTAAATCGAATTTTAATGACTGAGAGCAATATAAACTGTTTTAGTTTATACATAAAGAAAACCATGAAAATTCTTTGATAAGAACTGTTTTTGTCACTGCTTTACTATTACCGCAAGTGTGGTTATTTACAATAACCGCTTACAGTTGTGTCGGTTAGGATGCCCCCTAGCTGCTGTAACAGATAAAAAAACCCAAATCTCAGCGGCTCACCCAAGAGAAATGTTATCTCTAAGTCGTCTGATCGTGCCAGCAGCGGGCTGAGGGGTCTGCCCGACGTGGCCCGTCAAGGCCTGGCTCTCTCTGCCTCGTGGCTCAACGTCTCCTTCATCCCCAAGGTCCCCCAGGGAATCCTCTCATCCGCAGTGGAAGAGGAGATTGTTAGGACCAGCCTGGAAGTGGTGCACGTGCCTCCAGCCATCGGTAATTACAGGGGGGCAAGGAAACGGCCAGGCCCGGGCCCACGAGGACGAGGACAAGCAGGTCGTCAGGCAGGTGCACACATGCCGAAGGTTCAGAACAATCCACTGTGTAACGTGGGAAGAAATACTAAAACTTATTTCTGTTTATTTTGTATCTCATCCTTTTAAAATAGTGCGCTGGTATGTTGTACGATTACACAGTGCATAGCTGTAGATGTAATTTATGAATATCGTACACTGGGCTGTGCTCAGACACTTTTCAGTGATGGAGTATGCCCTCACAAAATCCGGAGACTAATTTGGAGAATGCCTTTAACCATGAGTAAACACTTTCATTGTAAGACAGCAGAGGAAAGCCGCGTCGCGGAACCCCCCTTTTCCATTCAGGAGGCCCGAGAAGCAGACGTTTCTCTCCCCATGCCCTGGCAGGCAGAGCACAAGCATGTGTCCAAGGCCTGGGCAGTCTGATTCCACTACCCGAAACTTTGAATCTGGAGGGAGATCCCAGAGATGCAAGTGTTATTCAGTAAAGGCCACGTCTGCGGCTGCATCCCAACACTGATCTTCCCGGGCTTTCTCGTTGAGTCTGTGAGCCATCACTTACCCTTCCAGTAGGCTCCTTTCCTGCTCAAGTTGGTAGAGTCCCTTACTGTTCCTTGCAACCAAGTACAGTACTTTATAGGAATTAGTGTTAGTTGTACTCAGGAAAATCGGTGGGAATGGGAGTCTGAGATTGGTCATCAAACTTCACTGAGGATGACCACAGACTTCTGTAGTCTGAGCAGCATCGTTTGTGCGACATGTGGTCAAGCGTTGTCTTGCAAGAAGATTGGCCTGTCTCTATTGACCAATCTCAGCTGCTTAATCGCAAACAACCTCATCATTTCATCCAAATGGTTACACTAGACATTCGCTGTAATCGATTAACCAGGTTTCATGACGCTGTAGTGGATAATACCAGCACTGGGTCATCAAACATCTTTAGCTTTTTTTGATGAATATTCTGTTTTGGACTGTGTTTTGGCACGTCACCTTTATCCAACGATTGTGCCAAACATTTGTGATTGTCAAAAAGAATCCATTTTCCATCACATGTAACAACACAGTGTAGAAATCGTTCACCTTTATGTTCTAACAGCAAAGAAAGGCAAGCTTTGAGATGATTTCTCTTTCGATGCTCGTTTAATTCATGTGGAACCCATCTATCCAGCTTCCTAACCTTGCCCATTTGTTTCAAATGGTCCAATATTGTTGGAATAGTAACGTCAACCCTTGCTGGTAATTCACACATAGGTTGAGATGGATTCCCTTCCACTATAGCTTTCAGCTCATCATTATCCACCTTGGTCACAGGTAGCCCATGTGACTCATTTTCAACATTAAAATCACCAGAAAGGAACTTCTCAAACCATCAACGTACTGTGCGTTCATCAGCCACATCCTTCCCAAAGGCCTCATTGATATTTTGAGCTGTCTGCATTGCACTGGTTCCACGACGGAACTCGTATTCGAAAATAACATGAATTTTTGACTTATCCATGGCTTCACAAAAATTGCTCCAAAAAAAATTTAAAAGAGAACCACAAGCCAAAACGTGCATTTGAAAGACTGAGGTTGTACCTTCACAAAAATAAAACAAGGAAGTGTCAAAGTGAACTGTTAGACATATCAACCGTCAAACTTAGTACTTAAAGAAATCAGGCATTTCATACTTAATAACCTAAGGCGGTATCTGTTTTCTTGTTTCTATGATTATATTTGATGCTCAGTTGATTCCTTAGGTTTGTTGTTTCCCTTTTCATCTCACCATATTACAACTTTATTTTATTAATTTTTATTAAATTGCTCAATAGTATGTTTTCTCTTTGGTTGGATTCTTTGACTTTCGCATGCCACGTTCTTTTATTTTTACCTTCTGTGGAATGTTTGAAGTTAGTTGTCTTGCAATTTTTTTAAAAAAGTTTTGCTCATACCTGGGTGGCTCTGTCTAGTCATTCTATTTGCTCTAATGAAACGTCCTTGACTCTCCTATGTCCTTATCTAAGACTAATTTGTTTTTCCTCTCAGCTACAGTTTGAGAGCTAGGTAATTTGTGTTCTACGTACCCTTCTGTTGCCTCGGAGAATGACAGGAGGGGACAATTCCACTAACACCAGTGCCGTCTTTGCAGTCCCCGGGCTCTGCTCTCACAGTTCTGACATTTCCAAGACTTGAACCAGAACTGATGGGAGAGGAGTGAAGAGTGGACGTACTACACTCATGGGAATATATCTTTGGCTATGGACGCTTTCTAACTTCAGTGTGGTGCTCCGCAACCACCTCAGAGAGACAGACCAGCCCACTGCTTCACCTTCCCACTTTGCTCTTTTCTTTCCAATTGTCAGGAAAGGAAAAATATGGGTGTTACTCAGTTTGCATCTAATCGTATCTGGGGGTACCGGCGAGACTTCTCAAGATTTTTGTTAATTTACTTAGTCCAGCTTCTAGGTGTGAAGCAAGGAAGAGTGCAATGCTATATATCTCTTGTTCTTTAGAATTTTCTGTTCTTTCCTCTTAGGCCCTCCAAGAAAATATGGTCATAATAAACTTTGGGGAGTTTATTGTATCAGGCTGTGCTCCTTTTCTTGTCTGCCTGCTGTTGGTGCACTTGGTTTACACATGCTTATTAGGTATCAGGAGAGGGAAATTCTGCCATGCTGTTTAAATCCATCGTCTTAATTCATGAGCCCCTTGAGTTATTTAAAAATATAGTTTTTACATTTCCAGGTGGTTGGATATTTTATTACTTTTTATTAGTAATTTTTGTTTCATTTGATCAGAGAACATAATTTTATCAGTCCTATTTCTATAATAATGCTTATAAAAATAAGCATTTCTTTCTTGTTCGTTGGATAGGGGTGGGCTAATCTAGGGTAGGCTTAGCTGGAGTTGGCTCCAAACTGAGTTAGATGCAGATATGGTCCACGAGCTTTATGAATTTTATTTCTTCCAGCTGCAACCAAGGAGTTCTGATGAATAGACGAAGATAGTGCAAATTAAGGGTTTTTTGTTGTTGTTGTTGTTGTACAATGTCTCTGGTATTTTTAAATAATTTGACTTCAAAATATGTTGAAAAATAGTACACAATTCCCATATCCCAATCACCCAGCTTCTCCTCATGTTAATATAATCATAGTAACAATTATCTAAGCCAGAAATGAACACTGATACAATAATGATAACTAATCTGCAGACCTTATTCAAAGTTTACCATCGTCACTGGGATATTTTGTGAATAAGAATGATCTGCATCAATGTATGTGCTAATCTGTCTAAAAGAATGCATCTTCCAAATTCTAAGCCAAGTGTATGTAGTAAAGTCACCATACTACCTGGAAGTCTCCAGACAGAGGAGACTGAGTCATTGCTACATGGAAGGGCTACATGAAATCAAGAGCAAGTTTA
This sequence comes from Propithecus coquereli, assembly GCF_000956105.1. Classification (NCBI taxonomy): domain Eukaryota; kingdom Metazoa; phylum Chordata; class Mammalia; order Primates; family Indriidae; genus Propithecus; species Propithecus coquereli. Next base: position 2,061,795 of record NW_012150163.1, read on the forward strand.
AATATCCACAATTCGAAACACAAGATTAGTGTTTAGTACCTTAATAGGGGAGTACATTCTTCAAAATCACTTTATAATCTGCACTAATTAGAGGTTCAGGATATAGAATTTAGAAATAAGCTAGACTTTTATGGGCATTTAGTTTATGAAAAAGACATTTAAACACATATTGTTTAGTACATGGCATTACCACAACTGGCTAGCCATTTGGGGAAAAACTAAAGCTGATTAAGAATCAGTCAGAATTGCATTCCGGCACGGGTAACAGAGACCTGACTACAGCAGCTGAATACCAGAGCTACTGCCCTCTCCCGTAAGGAGCGCGAGCAGAATACCATGTAGCCATTCAATGCAACGATGTAAGCCCACGCCTACCGGAAAGGGAAGCTGCCCGTGAGTGAAGGAGGGTATACACACAGAACATAATCCTGCCGTGGCATCGGGCTCGTCCGGAGCAACCACGTGGAATCACATGGTGCACACTATAACACACTGAAATTTAAGGATTAAATTAGACAAAAATCAGGGGAAACATTTTAATGATCCAGTATTACTGCCTTTTGTAGAGTCAGACTTGGCTGATATTTCAAGGACAAAGATACATAAGAAAACTATAATTAATGTTTGACACATCTAGACTTTCAAGCTTAACCAAATAAAACACAATGAAAGGGCCGGATGTGGTGGCTCAGGCCTGTAATCCCAGCACTTTCGGAGGCCCAGGCAAGAGGATCGCTTGAGCCCAGGAGTTTGAGGTTGTAGTGAGCTGTGATGATGCCACTGCACTCCAGCACAGGTGACAGAGCAGAACTTGTCTAAAAAAATTAAAAATAAATAATAATAATAATGATAATGAAGATGTAAAACTGAGACTCAAAAAATGTTTTCTTGCTTGTTACAGCTTTTTAACACAGCCAACATCAATTCCAAATCCTCATTGCAGTTTAAGAAATATGATTTTAGGAAGTTACAACAAATGAAAAGTTTCCACAAGGATAACTAAGGGCTCATTTTGAGAAGTCTCATGTGAGCTAGACAAACGCTGCATGACTCTTAACCAGTCTCAGTTGTTTCTACATAACTCCCACCATTAAAAATTTTTTAACTTGTTTTTGTTTTTTATAGGATCTGCTACAACTAATTGTGAAATTACCTTAAAAATGTGAAGTTATTAAAAGAGAACATTTAAATTATTCAAAATAACAGCTAACACTTACCAAGGGCATAACGTCCCGGGCCCTGTGCTAGGGGCAGAGCACAGGCTAGCCCACTGTCACGGGCAGCTGTGCTCATGAAAAGGGGCACGTACACAACTCGCATAGATGGAAAATCCACCTGTCTCCTGCTACACAGCACGCAGACATGACTTTTTAAGTTTGGTACAGATAACTATGATCACTGTTTTCTAACCCTTTGCCACAAGCCCAGGTACTGTCCTCGGTTTACAAACAAGGAATGAACGAGGAAATGCAGAGGAAACTGACGCCCAGCAAGTATGCGCCACTCCCCGGTCAGGATCACCCTCTGGCCTGGTGGCAGAGCTGCAGGTAAGGTTTGCCCAAGTCCAAGCCTGTGCTCTAAACAATGGCTTGAGGTTACTATGTCCAAGCCTTTCCCCAAAGCAGAGAGTGGAAGACCACTAGAAACCTGGAAGGCTTATAGCTGTGACAAGCTAAGTAGAACCATTATCTTTAAGAACTTTTTCAAAGCCATTTTTCTTTCTTTCAAAGCAATCAAGCCACATTCTTAAAGTCCAAAAAAATCACAAACGTTCTCTGACTAGTTCACTATGCTCATCAGGCACCACTTAAGACAGAGGTAAAGATTTTAAAATAAACTTTAGGTCTTTTGATACCTTTCTTTGCTTCTCAAGGGAACTGAAGATATTCTGTTCTTAGATAGGGTTCTACCTCTATTCACACAGAGGGACACCTGTAGGAAAATAAATGCTTTCTTCTTATAGGCTGAAATTAATAAGTAAAATAAACCTGAGAAGCAATATATTAATATGTAAAGTGGTTAAGGGCAGGCACTTGGAAGCCAGTTGGCATAGGATTGAATCTGCATCCTGTGGGGTCCTGAGTAGGTTACTTAACCCCTCTGTGCTTTAGCTTCTTCATCTGAAAAGTGGGAATAACAGCACCTACTTCCCAGAGTTGTCATGAGGGTTAAGTAAGGTTAGCTATTGATACATGCACACACGCACACACACGCGCACACACGCACACACACGCACAAACACACACACACACGCAGTGCTCAGAACATGCCTGCACTGCACCGTTTAAGGGCTGGCTACGATTACTGTTGCAGTTGTTACTTGAAAGCATTCCCCTTTGCAAGCCATATACGCAAAATTCATCTCATTTCAGAATCACATCTTAGGTATCTACTTATTTATCTGAATTACATGTTTAGCTGCATTTAAACACGAAAGATGTAAGTTTACCTGTGTTTATAATAAGGCCTACAAACAGGAAAGCTGGGACTGCGCCACTTCCTCAAGCCCCATCAGCACATAAGACAGTGGGAAGAGAAGTAGTGTTCAAGCACTTGGTTCTATCCAGCAACGGATGATTCATAATCTGGTGCTGGAACACTCTGACCCAGCCAACAGGAGTCACTAAGAAACCAAAAGCCTGAAACAGGGAAGAGGTGAGACTGGAACCGTGCCGGCCTGTGTTCACACGCTGTTTGTCCACTCTCTAGCGGTGTGACCTCAGGCGACGCCTCCGGCTGCCCGATCCCGCTCCTTACCTGCAGGGCGGAGGTCTGTTACCTTCTCTTTCACAGGGTGGTCCTGAGGGCTGACCACGTGTGAGGACGGCACCCACCCCCTTCCCCTGTGTCCCTTTTCACCCCCCCACTGTGAAGTCTTTGACGAGATTCCATAGTAAGGACTAAGAAAGACAAGAAAAAGTGGAGCACTCTTCAGACTGAACTGAAACTGGGCCCCCAGGGGCAGCAAGGGGAAACTCCACGCAGCGAGGAGGAGGCAGAGGAGGCCCCCTGCGCATCGGCAGTACTCCGTTCATCATTTAATTCTCCGAGTCTGCCGCGGAGTCCACACAGAAAAACTGGACCACTGCAAGATGCTGCGAAAGAGAAGTTGCAGAGTCAGTATAAACAGCCCGAGCAGCGTCAAACACCCTTGATGCTAAAGGGTCACTGTTTGTCAGTGACCCTTTTTATTCATTTAATAACAAGAGTCGCAAATGCTTTTAGTAACTGATAAAATCTTCCTCCTCGGATCACAGCCTGCATTCGAATCTCCGCGTTCAGACTCCAGACACTCTCCCGCGTCGGTCTGTGCGCGGCAGTTACCCCCAACAGCAGGTGCCGCCCTGCTTTCCAGGACCCATACTCGCGAACTGGGCCTCTTCAGTGCCTTTAGAAGAGCTTAACACCAAAGCCCTGCCTGAGAGTACCTGGGTTTTGTCTGAACTTCCCATTTGATTATGTTAATAGCTAACCTTGAAGAAACTTTTTCCTAATTGAATGACATAGAATTGGAAAATTAAATAACTTCTCTTGAAAGGTTAGCTGTTCAATGCCTAATACTCCTTCAAGACTTACCAATCCATCACTTGGTTTTGAAATTTTATAATCCATATTTGTGAGTTTTAGCAATTTCTACTGATTTTAATTACACTTCCTGAAGTACAAGTAATTTGTATACACTATAATTTTGCTTTCAGTGGGAGCAATAAAAGTCAATAAACCCCCCCCAAAAGGCCTCTGTATTTGTTCTTCTTTCAAACCAAATTCCAAAGTTAAATGTTTTTCAAACTGAAGCTTGTCATCTATTAGGAGGTTGGAAAATAACTTAGTGGCCTATGTCTAGTATTTTAAAAAATAACAATAAAAAAATAGAAAATGTCAGCATGCATCACACATAGGAAAAGCAGGTACAGTACTGTCTTGTTGAATTTTTCCTTATATAAGAGTGTGTGTGTGAGTGTGTACTGAGTTATAAAATAAAATGTTTATCTTACTGTGGTCAAAAAGTTTGAAAGCCACTGGTGTATAGGTTTCTGTCAGTGAATTAACCAGATGCTAACAGCATTTACTCTCCCAAGAACTCTGGACTAAGCTGCCCAGACCACAAGCAGGCGCTGCTCAGTCTTTCTATAGAAGAAATCAGAGAAATCAAACTAATCTAAATAACTCAAATAATTAAATTAGATAAAATACATGCTTCCAATTATTGATGCTACATTTTGAGTTGCAAGAAACTGATCTACTAATAACTCTACAACAAAGAGAAAGAAAATACCCACTTCTTCCTTAATTCAACATTTCACCAGAATAATTATTGTCCTTTATAAAATTGACATGGAAGTAACCTATAAATACCATTAAGTTTTAGCCAGGAGCATAATTTAAAACAGAAAAAACAAAAACAAAAAAGACCCCACATATAAGTGCTTATAAACCAAATATGAAATCACTTTTCATAAAACTTTAATATCTAAGTCATTTTAAAAGTCACACTAAAAGTATCTCATAGAAACAAATGAGACCAACAGACAATATGTAAACAAAACAATCTGTAAACAAAAATAATTTACCAGTGTGTCCAAACGTTATTTTTAAAAGTAGCATTATACCAGTTTTCTAAAGTTTAAAATGTCAGTTACGCATTTATGTTCACATTTAAGAGAAAAACATAGTAATTCTGCCTTTATGCATTAAGTACTGTGCTAACAAGGCAAGCACATAAGGGCTTACAAATAATGGAAACCTGTGTCGCTGGCAGATTAAGTCATTCCTGAAGCTGCAGGGACAGCCTAACGGGCACCAGCAAAGTGAGGCAGAGTCTGTGCTGCTGAGAGCAGGTGCACGGACACCTGTAATGCGTCTGAGCGGCAAAACAGCGCGGAAGGCGTCATCAGCTACTAACCAGCACCTCAGTGTAGCGATTTCAGGAGCTAACATTAGCATATGTGTGTTCAATTTTCATGTAACATCTCATATTTAGAGGTCTATTTTTACACAGAATGTACATAAAGCTATGTAAATAGTAAATCTAAGAAACATCTTGGAAAATCAGTAAAAATCAATACAAATGTCATAATCTGAAAAATTTCGAATTATGAAATAATTAAATATTGTAGGACCAATTAACAACAATCTGCTAAGTGTCCTCAAGAAACTCTGTAACTACAGTGCTTAATGCCCTTTGAAAACAGACTCAAGGTGAGAGAGAATAAAAGGACTGCTTGATTTAAGGCAGTCGCTGGCGCACCGCCATCCATTAGAAATGCAACGGCAGCTCCAGAATCAACCTGTGAGCATGTGGAGCTGTCTTCCGGGGTCTGTCTGCCTTTCAGTAGCACACAACAGCTGCAGTAAAATGAAGACCCCCTCAGAGTGGCTGTCCTGACCAGTACTCACAGAGTGTTTGGCCTCAGTATTTTACCACCCATTTCTGTGATCTGTGTCCACAAGGCAGCCTCCAGCACACGTCAAGTAGAAGCGCCCGCGTGTGGAGTGAATCTCTCACTCAGGAGGAAGACTCCTGTGCATGTGATCAGGAGTAGAACCTCCGGGTGATCATGCAGCAGACCGAGTACGGAACAATCTGCATGTGTTACGAAGGCACCCGAGGCCCGGCGTTGGCAACTGTCCTTCCACAGGATGCTCATCTTCTGTTTCAACAGCAACGAAGAACCATCCAGTAAAGGTTTTAAAACTTTATAATTCACTTTACTAAGCTTACTGATCCAAACCCAGCTCAAGTCCTCAGACAGAAAGAAACTTTCAAATGAACAAAAAGTTGAGAGACACTGGAAAGTTTAATATTTTGCTAAAAAATTTTCAGATGTTTTACAAATACCTAGAAACTCTTTCTTTGGATGTGCCCTGAAAATGGTGTAAGTTAAAAGCGATATTAATATACTTTCTTTCTGTTCTCCCTGGACTTGGTCTGCTGAAAGTACAGATTCCAAGCTTCACAAAAAATAAAAGCCTGCAATTGATGCTTACATAAGTATAATTAATAGTGAAATTATTAACAGAAAGCAGCTGACTTATATTAATTTTCTAGATATGGAGATCTTATGCTTAGAAATTCACTGAATACTGTTCACTGAGTGTTGGACAGAATCACAAAATGAATGTTCTTTTAAAACCAAGCTGCATCTTTTAAAGATGTAAAGCTAAGAAGGAAATGCAGAGGTATAAATAAAGGCAAAGTATACTCAGTGAAATTTATAAATATATAGGTCAAATTTTCTTATTATTTTGGTTCTAAGTGAAAATTTTTGATGTCAAATAGTCTGTTTTTCATAAATTTCTCCAAAAAAACTTTAAATTCAACAATTTGAGAAAGAATGTTGTTTACTTTTGTCTGAACACAGACAATCTATTACCATACACATAGTGCATGTTGAACATATACATTTATGCATATGAATTATGTGCAAATGGGCCCATCTTATACCTTTGCATGCACAATTTTCAGTATTCTACCCTAGTGGATGGTAACACAGAGTGTATGTTCATAGTTTTTATTCAGTGGACTTAAAGCCAAGAAACCACCCAATAATTATTTACAATTTAATGACTGAATGATTATCAGATCATGTTACACTGCAAAACTATTCTTACATCATGAATGCTGATGCTGTGAGTTTTGAGTGTTAAACTGGTAACTTTTACAAGTCAGAAGTTTGAAATGGCATATACAAAAGTAACCAAAACCTAAAGAATATGAGGAAGGAAGAGTTTTCTACCACTCAGCACTAATATTTTTCATAAGCATCACAGAAGCACAGAGAACTAAGTGATCTTTGAAAAAAATGCTTTAAAAAAACTGAGCATATATATAGCCTATAAGGCAGAATCTAAGTTACAAGTGTACTCAACACTGGCAACTATGTTATGAGAGGTAATATTGAATTATATATACATAAACTGTCCTTAAACTATGATTACATAATACTTCCTACCATAGCTTATCATACTGTACAACAGAAGATATTCCTGTGGTTTTCTACCAAGGCTCAAGGTTTAAAAGAATTTAGTATTTTTCCCTGGGCTCAAAGTCTAATCGATATCATTCTATAACATAAATCAGAAACTATGCTTTTGTATTTTTTTTAAAAAAAATAAAAAATACAATTTGCAACCATTACAGTTCCAATGCACCCACTGCAATAATAACGTCTAGAAGCGGTTTCTACTGCATTTTCTGAAAAACCTTCGCATAGTACCAAGGATGCCTTTCAGGTAGGCTTCTACATTCTGAATAAAATATATAATGGGATTTAAGGGAATCTTTATAAAGTCCTAAAGTTTGCCTTTTCTAACATTTTCATATCAGTTGAAAAGAATTTTCATATGGATGGTTGTATTTACTGATGTGAATGAAAGTGTCTACAAAGAATGTGCTGTTCTATACATCTCTAAGGAATCTGCATTAAACTGGAAACTACAGGATTGATCAGAAAGTTAAATTTTATAAAATAAGATCAGCACTAGCCAAGTTCTTAGTAGATTATGGAAAAAAATTAACACTCATTGGCCTAGGTCCTAAACATGAGCCAAGGTCAGTCTGAAAACACTTCTACGTCTGACAGGAATGTCATGAGTTTGGAGTTCTCAGGTCTCTTGATTGCAGAATGTACCAGCTGTGTGTCTCACAGTGCTTTCTGATGCCCATTTACAGAAGGCTTGGTAGTTTCTGAATCCCTTGAAGTATTTGATAAGTGAAGTTTATGAAGCCCTGCAGAAAAATCAAGAAAACGGTGAGAAATGATGTATTGTTGAGTGGTCGGGCAAAGGGTTGCCATAGCGGAAGAAGAGATTTACAAAGCAGAATGTAAAGCTGTATTGCGGAAGCTGTGATGTGCTGCCCAGAGGCTCTTGAGGAATGAAGGATTTCTTCCTCCCACTGGCAAGCTCCCTCGGGATGGCCTGAGTGGAAGACCGCTGCGCAGCAGAAACTCCCCCTCCCAGGACAGCCTGCCTCCAATGACGGACAGACGTGTGCATGAGTATAAAGGCCTGTTCCCTTTGCCTCAGTTCAGTGGAGCTCTGAAGGGTCATCTGTAGTCACAACATCTCACGGGGCGCTGAGGCTGCTGGTGTAAGTGCACCGAGGTGCGCTTCCTCTATCTGCACAGTCCCTTCCCTTTCCCTCTCCCCGACCCCTCTAACAAACCTCCTTTGGGCAAGCTTATTCCCAGCTATGGTACGCTTCCCAGGGAACCTAACCTGAGACAGACATGTTCCCATTTTTGTTTTAAAACACACAGATATGTATGCACATGCAGGAAAATGTAGGAAAAGACACACCAAAATATTAACATGTAATTAAAAAGAAAAAATGAAAAAATTACCAAAACAAAGAGAAAAGAAAAAATGACAAAAGAACAAATTGATCACAATAATATTTCACTATTCAAAGGTATTTCGAGGTATCTTTTAAAGTCACATTTCCTGCCATATCATATAGCAACTATTTATACAACATACCTGATATATAGAACAATATTGTACCCTCACAGGAAGAAAAGGTAGAAGAAAATTTAAGAGTTCATGTGGTACTAAAGCTTCAAGCATTTAATAAAAATGAAATACAACGACATGTAAGGATACAGTCGTACTGCAGAACGATGGGGATACATTCTGAGAAATTAGTCATTAGGCAAATTAGTCATTAGGAAATTAGTCATTAGGCAATGCAAACATGATAGAGTGGACTTACACAAACCTGGATGCTACAGCCTACCATACCATACCACACTATACCACACGAACCTAGTGTGCCACACTAGGCTGGATGGCACAGCCCACTCCTCCCAGGCTACAGACCTGTACAGCATGCTGCGGTACCAAATACTACAGGCAACTGTAACACGGTGGTAAGTATTTGGGTATCTGAGCATACCTAAACACAGAAAAGGTAATGCCTTGCACTATGATGGTACAGTGGCTATGACACCACTAGGCAACAGGAATTTTTCAGCTCCATTATAATCTTACGGGACCACTGCAGGTCACCACTGACAAAAGATTGTCATGCGGCACATGACTGTACATAAGCAGTACATCTTTAGGAGAGATTGTGAGAAAATAATTTTCATAAGGCTCAGACCTTCCTGACACCTCAAACACTTACTTTGAAAAGATTTTTTCCCCTAAAATTCCAGGTGATAATCTACCTATTAGGCAGTTTCATACCACTCTTAAGCCAACATAGCACTCCAAATTTTAACACTTCTGTCACCTGCATATCTTAGTGACATAAATGGCAAAATTGAGCCTCTCTATGATGTTTGAATGGGAAAGAAAAAAGAAATCAATTCAACACGGAAGATGGTTCTGGTCCCAGGAATGGCCAAACCACTAAGTGACAACAGGAACCTACAGCTGTTGGAGGTGGGAAGTGTGTTAAAACACAGCTTGTCAGGAAGGGACTGAGGGAAGAGAGGATTAATGAGGAATTCACTGACTAAACCAGAATGCAATCACCCTTTTAAGATAGAGGATTTGGTTCACTACTAAAACATAGGTGCGTCCTGATAAATTATAATGTCTCTCTTCTGCAGACAACTCCAGAAACAATCACCCCCATTACCACCATGGCTAAATTTTGAGTGTTTATTAGGTGCCAGACATTCTCTGAGATGGATACTATTATTATCAATGGACATAGTAGCAAAGGGAAAAAAGCATACAAAAAAGAAAAAAAAAAAGAAAAGAGACAGTTACATCTTAGAATCAAATTATAACTCTCAGTGAAATCATACTTAAGATCTCAGATCATTCAAACATTACATATATACTTAATGAGAATGTTTTTCTAGGTAAAAAGTGCTCCCTTAGCACACCCCAAATAATAATAAAAAACATTTGGGGAAAAAAGTAAATCTATTAGAATCTAGTTTTATACAACTCTTGATAATTCCACTGTCATATGGTCAAAGAACTGATACATTTAAGACATTTTACCTCCAGTTAAGTTATATTTTACTATTTAGCAAAATGATATCCAGAATACCTAACTCAAACAATAAACTTACTACAATGCATTTGCAACCATCTCATTTAAGCGGGAATTTATCTGAGATTATGACTAACTAATCTTGCTGATATCACAACAGGCATAAAAATTAAGTTTTGACTCTAGACAGTTGACTGAAAGGACTGTTTGAGTCTCATTTCACCTGGCAGTTTTAAATTTGGCCAGCTTCATGAAATCTAAGCATTCAAATCTGTCAATTATCTGGTGCTCCAGCTGAAATGAGATGTAACTTTTTCCTTTCAGGCCAATATTTCATCAGCTACCTCCCCACAGGGCATATTCAAAGTAAAACACACATGGATAGATGATCTGCAACCTTTTTTCCAACCAAAGGTCACCCTTTCCACCTTAAGGTGGGAAAGCTTGGTGATGGGAGGAGCTTTACTGCTGCTCATATAGTTTGCTACCTGAAAATTGGACCTTAACAAATCAATCAATATGTAGCCTTTTGCAATAACTAAAAGCCACAAGGAATATGGCATATAAGCACTCAAATGGTGTCAACTCAGGTAAATGAGCTAATGTCAGGATTTTCTATATAATTTTCTGCAATAAATCACAAAACTTCCCTAGTGTCATAAAACGATATACCCCAAACCCAAGATAGTTTATACTGTCCTGGTTTCTTAAAGCATAAAACTTGAAATATGTTTAGCACTAATGTGGAGACAAGCATAAAAAATACATTCATAGATTATATTAGTACTCTTTATATAAACCCACCAGTTTTCAATAGTGTTACAATGCATGTGACTCATGGAATACATGATAAAAAATGCCCTCTCTCCTATCAATGCCAAGAATGCTAACATTTTTTATCCTGAATTATTATTTGGCTTACTGAAAGGAATTACAGCCTGATACTTGTAAAATCCAAGCCTCAAAAGAAGCTTTAACTGAATGGAATCATTACCAAAAATAAGCCTTTAACACAGTACCACCCTCACCACCACCAGGACCACCACCAATGGAACAGTAAAGGAGCTAATGTATAGTGTGCCAGGTACTACTCTGAGGCCTACAAAAACTATTGCAGTTAATATTGACAATAATCATAAAAGGAAGAAGATATTGTCACTATTTTACAGATGAGTGAGGAAGCTGAGACTTAATGAAGCGAAAATCATAATCACTTAGTAGTGGATCAAGAATTTGACCTCAAAGGGTTTACACATTTGGAAAACTAAATAGCTTAAGATTTAAAATTAACTCAAATGTCAAAATTATTAATTAGTAGAAAGAAAAACAAAATACCCATGAAATTTAGGATTACCTAGGGCCTTGAAAAGTTCTTCTCGTACGGCAGAGGTGAATTTTCTGACCAGACACAATGTTGTCACAATAGCAAAAAGCAAATTGTAGGATAATACAATATAGAAATTTCCCAGCCAATTAAACCTTCCAAAGTCTCCAAGTAGATCAAATCTAGTGATTCCTGTTAAAAATAAATAAAACAGCCCTTAATAAAATCAGGTAAAATATTTTGCAAAATATTTTACAAAATAAAATACAAATCACATCAAATTTCATGGACTTTCTCATTTCTGTTATGTGAGATGCTCTACTGAATGAATCCTCGTTTACAATATAAAACTGTTATACAGTGGGACAACCTCAGGCCAGCCCTAACCTACTTCCCACACCCGCCACAGTCACTTGTAAGTGATGAGCAATGAGGTCAGAATGAAATGCCCCTTGTCATTCGATGGTATTTGGGCTTACGTTAGAAATGAACCTACTGTGTTGCCATACAGAAAGGATGGGCGAACACATGCTCTGCTGAGATGGGATGGCTATAACCAATAATAGGAAACAAGACCCCTCATGAAAAAGACATCTGAGCAAATCCTCACACCTCCCCCACGGTGAACTGCCCCTCTGGTGAACTGCTCTCCGTCCCCTCTCTCCATTCAGGTCTCTGCTTAAACGTCACCTCCTTGGAGATGAAACCTCTGATTCCTCCACTTAGAACAGCTGGACCCTCCATGGTCCTCTATTCTAATTATGATTCTTCATAGTACACATTACCTGAATTTTTTTTCCTTTTTGGCTTATTTATTGCCTGTTTTCCCCACTAGAACATAAATTCTATAAGAACGGGGACTTTGTTTCACTCCTATAATCCCAATGCCCACAATAATGTCTTACACATACTTAATATTTGTTACATAAGTGAATAAATAAATAGGATAATTTCCTTCCATTAAAAAATGCTAATCTGAGTTTAATGCTATAGGCTTGCAGAGTAAAAGGGCAAAGCTGGAAATGCAGGGGGATGGTATTATCTATGCATTTAAGTTACTTAAATTCGCCTGTACACATTTTTACATGTCTTACTTAAAAAAAATAGCTAAATAGTCATTCTGTTTAATGAATATGTGTCTCAGGTCCAATACTTATTGGAAAAAATATATGAATGGTAGGATTTTCTGGCACTGAGAGATAAGTAAGGCACGTCTTTCAGTGGTCAGTCAGGAGACAATGGGATAGTGAACATTCTTCCGAGAAGAAACTGAAGGGCCACTTGAGGGCCATATAAAATTTAAACTACAAAGAGTTAGAAGAAATAGTAACAATTGCCTTTAGATCTGTATAAACAAAATTACGTACCTCATTTTATGGGCGATTTAAGGATCTTATGGGGGATTTCAAGAATAACTTTGACTAAACTCAATTTCACATTATCAACTGACTTTTGAACTTAACTGTCATCCCCACTCGAAAGCAATTCCATCATGTACTACAGATGGCCTCTACAAGAACAGCTTATAGAGACAACAGAAAAATCTTCATACAGAAACAGTATAACAAAAACGGGGATTTCTAAAGTAGCTCTTCTGTAGTCACTTCTACCCAGGGCCAGTGTGTTTGAATTTGAAAGGCTACAATATACCAAAATATTTTTAAAAGACAGAAGATTAATGAAAACATACAATAAAATACCTTTGTAAAAAGGTTAAAACCCAGCTACCAGAAGATCACGCAGCATGTGTCATGCATTGCCATGAGGTGATGACAACAATCTGGACTGCGGTTCCTCGGTTAAAATCTTACATAACTTTACTTTGTTAAAAGGAATACATATCTAATTGCGCATCTTATTCTTCAAAGAAGATACCATTTAATTTAGCCTAGAAAGTTATCTGTAAACAAGATATAGTCCCACCAAAACAAGCTTAAGTGGTTTCAGCCCAGAGATCCCAGATAAGCAGTTAATTTGATCTTTGGGGCCAAAGACTCCTTTGAGAATCCGGTGAGAGCTATGGATCTTCTCACAAGAAACACATTCGTATGTAAACACACAATTTTGCATACCATGAAGCTCATTTACGGAGGAACTCATAGATCCCAGAATAAAAATCTTTGCCCAGCTGCTACATAAGAGTCTTACCTGCTCCCACAAATTTTTTGTTCATATACTACCATTAGTAAAAACAAAATTTGAGCATGTGCGTCCAATATACATGTATTTATTTATAAACTATATATGTACTGTCTACTGATATATACATTATTCAAAGACAAAACAAAGATGTTAAAGATTATAACAATAAATATAAATACAAGTTCTAATATTTTCTTCACATAGTCTGATGATTTTGTGAATCCATGGGGGTGCACAAATTTCACTCTGAAAACCACTGGTATGTGGCATGTGGTGATTCAACCAGCCCTGAACATGGCCTACATCCTATGTTGTGACAGCGCTACTACACAGTGAGAGTGAGGGCAGGAGGCCAAATGCACTGTCACAGTAGGAATGGAAGGTGTATTACCAACAATGGGAAAGTGCTTTCACTAGACCTTCTTAGTGGACTCACTTGGTGTCTTGAGAGTCAGGGTCAAGACCAAATACAGAACACCCAGACATCAGACAAAGAACAGCCTCTATCATTACATGTTTTGGTCCCCAGGACATTTCAGGTTGACTTCATAAACTGCAATCCAGGATCCTGTTGCTATAGTGCACTGAAGAACTAGACAAAATATTAGCTCATAGGGACTAGTACTAAAGACACTGCTGTTTCAAATTTAATTTAGTATTTGTAAAAATCTAACTGATACTGACTGACTAAAGGATTACTCTTGCCAACACACAGTTCTTCAATTCTGAAAATATTCTATAAAGACTGGACAGCAAGAAACTTTAAACAATCACTTCTCTAAAATTCTGACAGGTTTTTGTCATGACAGTAATTAAATTATGTATTGTATTTTTAAAGTTTTAAGTACCAACACTTAAGAAAAAGTAACAATGCTTAAAGCTTTAATTTAGCAACACCTATTCTATAAATGTATGATATTTCAAAACCTATATTTCTGTACAAAGGTAAAGGGTATTAAGAAAGCAAGTTTTAAAATACTACCAACTATAAGAAAGATTCAATTATAAAATGTTGTTATTGAACTCCCTTAGTCAAATATCTATTAATAAATGCTTATGCCCATTTGGAAAGTCATTTTGTTAAAAGATAAGTAAAACATACACCAGGTAAGAAGGGTAGTGAGGTAAGCTCAGCTAAGCATAAGGCCACACTGTCTTTGGATCATCTGTCAATAATAAAACATTCTTCATAACAAATATCAACTCCCTCCACTAGGATTCAATTGAAAACATTTTGTACATAATTTCTTGAATAACAACCTTTTTCTATTTGTACCTATAAAAGAACTAACATACAGAATAAAATCACATTTTAAGAAAGAGCTGGTTTCTTCATCCACAATATAAGTCAATAGAATTTATGTTCTTTAGCCCACCTGAGTCAACTTCCAGCATATTTGTGTTCCTAAAGCAGTAAGGAGTAGTTAAGAGAGAGTTTATAAAGCTTGACACATAAAGGGATTATTAAAGTGACTTTATCAATAAATTATATATGTTGGCATAAGACACAAAACAGCAAGAGAAGAGTGACTCATCTCATACAAATGAACACTTATAAGACTACCAGTGGATTTCTCAGCAAAAACTTTCAAGACCAGGATAAAGTGAGATGATGTATTCAAAGTACTAAAAGACAAAAAAAACTGATAATGAAGATACAGCAAGAGATAAAGAGAGGAACAAAAGAACCTCAAAACATAGGGAAAACAACAAAATGGAAATGGTAAGTCCTTACCTATTAAAAATTTCTTTAAATGTAAATGAATTAAACTCCTAATCAAAAGACATAGAGGAGCTGAATAGATTAAAAAAAAAGATCCCGCAATATGCAATCTAAGAGACTCATTTTATATATAAAAACATACATAGGTTGAAAGAAAAGGATGGAAAAAGATATTTTATGTAAATGGTAACCAACAGAGAACAGGGTTAGCAACAGTTATATTAGACAAAACAGACAATAAAAAATGTCACGCGAGACAAAGAGGGTCATTACATAACGATTAAAAAGTTCAAATCAACAGGAAGACATAGCAATTATAAATATATTTATACACCCAACATCAAAGGATTTAAATATGTAAGACAAATATTAACCGATCTTAAGGGAGAAATTGACAGCAATATAGTAACATTAAGAGATATCAATACCCACTGTGAGAAATGGATAGAATATCCAGATAGAAAATCAATACGGAAACTATTGACTTGAACACTGTAGAACAAATGGACCTAACAGATACATACAGAACTTTCCACACAACAGCAGCTGAAAAAACATTCTTCTCAAGTGTACACAGAACATTCTGCAGAACAGATCACAGGCTGAGGCAGGAGGAGCCCTTGAGCCCAGGAGTTTGAGGCAGCAGTGAGCTACGATGACGCCACTGCACTGCAGCCCAGGCAACAGAGTGAGAACGTGCCTCAAAAAATAAAAATAAAAAAACACAAAGGCTGGTAGGGAAGAAATGGAAGTAGACTGCTATAAGGTTCTCATACTAAGTGATATAATATCCCTTCAAGGTAGACTGTGATAAACTATACTACGAACCTTACCATACTATAAAGTCCAACTATTCAGATAACACAGTAAAGAGTTACAGCAAAACACCTGCTTAGAATCTACTTCATGAACACTCTTCTCACAGTAGAATATTAAAATAAAATCATATACTCAGTTCTCTGCTTTTGATGTTATACAAGTCTGACTCTTTCCCCTTTTTTAAAAGGACAATAGGAAGGAAGAGGTAGATGTGAGATGTATCAACAAGATGATACTGGGTACTGCTGTTAGGTGTTGGTGCTAGAAGGCAAAGGCATCTACCGTAACTCTCCAGTTTCTGGTTTGGCCTGTTGGGTAGAAAGTGTCCCAAAGACTGAAAAGAGAAACAAGAGAGAGAGAGAGAGAGAGAGAGAGAGAGAGAGAGAAATCACCAGTGTGAGATGGCAGTAGGACACCCATTCATAGCACAGAGCTTGGATTTGGGGGCAAGTGAATGGGTGGAAGTTGAGAAGCAGTAAAAGAGACCGCTAAGGAATGGCCAGAGAAGGAGGAGAAAAAAAGAGGGAACAGTGACCAGAAACGAAAAAAGAAGAGATTTTTTTTTTGGTGGGGGGATTACAAACAGTAAATGCCACAGAGCAATGAAGACAAAAACAGAGTCCATAGGATTAGGCAGCCAGGAGGGTCATTGATGACCTGTACAGAAAGAGATAATTAAGAGTTTTGGTATGAAATTCATTTTGGATGACTGAGTTCTGATAGAGGAAATGATTTCAAAACCTTTTCTTCTTTTAACTCTCACTGGGCGGCACACCAAGTTAAGAGTTGTCAGAAGGAACAAGAATGCTAACAAAAGAATTAGAAAAAAAGTAATACTCAGATGAGAGTTTAAAAATTTACTGGAGTATACACACACACAAATACACACACACATGTGCACGGAAAAAGATTTCAAAAGCTATAAACCAAAGAAGTTTCTGGAAACTTGGAAGAAGGGACTGGGATTAAAAATGGTGGTCACAAGCAACTTTAGCCTGATCTCTAATTTTAACATTCTTTTTAAGGACAATTTATTCATGTGCTTACTTATATAATTAAACATTAATTTAAAAACAATCCTACAAATGAGATAATCTGTTCATCTGTCTCAGGTAGTGCATGTATACTATTATATTAAAAATCCTCAGCTAGGTTAGGGGTCTTTACTCTTCTTAGTAAAAACAGACCTTTAGTATCACTGTCTAATTTTAATTGTACCATTTTAACTATAACATTTTAAAAATTACTTCTTAAGGTTCCTTCCAGCTAAATGATCCTAACTGGAATTATTTTCACATGAAAAATATATCTGTTATATATCATGGCTGAGTTTAGACATGTGTAAGCAACATGACATTTTCTGAGATAGGATCACATGCCCTGAAACAAGTGCAGCATCAGGAAAACACAGCAAGTACACACTGGGAATGTGAGTTTTTAGAGTGTTATTATTAGTTGCTCTCTTAACTGTTTGGACAGTTTGACACAGAACACTTTTAAGAATTTTTTATTCTTAAAAATCCTAAGTAGATATACAAATTTATTGTTCAGATATAAGAACATTAGTAATCAACCAAAAGTTAATTAGTACCACTCATTTATTATTTTCTGTAATATATCTGAACATAAGTCATACACAATTTTTTGGTGAGAAATTTTCAATATGAGGTTTGAAATTTTATCGATGTCACAATTAGGGGCATATATTATAATTTATACTTCTGTTTCACATTTGTCATTGCTAAGCATCTGTGAACACATCATTTATTTCCATTTCACAATGAAAAGTAGAGAGGGAAAGCCCAGGGTAAAGGTTAATTGTATATTTGTGAAACCTCAAATAAAGACCTCTCCAAAAGAGACCAGTTTTTAAACAAGGTCCCTTCATCAAGGAACAAAAGAAAATAATCTACTTTCTCTCCTGCAAGATGACAGACTGTATGGGACCCAGATGAGAAATACATGAAAATATTGAAAATAAATTCAAATTGATTTCAAAGGACAAGTATTTTTGTTTAATACCGTAAGTATTTAACATACACATACATATATGTATTTTTTAAATGTGCATTTAGGCCTTACAAAACTTGCAAGTTACAGAAAGAACTTCCAGGATGAAAAAATGACTACAAAAATAATTTTAAAATAGAAATTAGTAAAAGTATTTCAAAGATTGTTGTTTGCATTTGAGAAAAATTTTGCGTTTTGGTTAAAGGCAATTTCAAATTAAGAATAACACAAAAAATGTCAGCCTCTCAGTTGTTTCTTCACTAAGCATAATAAAGAGCATATCAGCAATCATACAAAATCTATTTTTACAAAATTCATTGAAACATTTAAAATATTTTATGACAAAACAGTTTGGGCATCTATAGATAGTTTGATCCTATTCTATTTTCCTTTTGTTTACAAATACTTCCTCTAATCACTTTGAGAGTCTATTAAACTACCCAGTAAATTGTTTACTAAAAATATGGACAACAAACTCCTACAAAATTTTGGATTCTTTAAAACTGAAGTCTAAACAGGCAGCAAAAACAATGTTCTGAAAATTGTATGCCCTGGCATGGCACTACTTTTAAAGGGCTTTAAAGGGTTCTAATAAAAAATTTTAAGTACAGATTCTTAGTGTTTCCTATGGACAATAAAACTATCATCTATATTAAGTACATTTGACTAAAAATACATGGTCAGAATTTTCCTCACGACTTAATTCTCTGTAGCAAGAGATAAGCTTATAAAATTTACACGGTAGTGATTTCCCATTTAGTATGATATTTTCCATATTCCAATCTAACAAGCTATTTAAAAGGAATTCTTTAATAAATGTCATACCATACAATGCACTTCAACCTAAAGCCTGGGATACATCAACAATAGGAGTTGGCAAATTTTAAAAACGAAAAGAAACCCATAGAACACTTTCATTTTTGAAGCAAAATATCACCAAATTATTTTATACTAGATTCAATGTTTTTTCAATTTACAATTAAAATCATACTCTCCACTAAAAAGCTGCTGAAATAAGAGAAAAATCGCACATCTGCAGGTAAATTACGATTTTCTTGGGCCTGCATTTCTCATTTCACTGCAGGTGACGGGACGCTGCCGGGGATCTCACAGGAGCAAATGAGACCGCACCAAGGTCAGGATTTCATTGCAAGAGGCAATGAGAAAGAGTGAAAAATGTCACAGCTTGGAATTCGGTTGTTAAATACAACCTCTATTCTAGTCTTATAAGCTTTTCAGCTAGTAAATCGAAATCCTGTTATACACTAACATAATATTCATGACAATTCTCTATATTTTATCTTCTTAAAATCAAAGACTCAATTCTAAAGGGTTAATAGAGGAATTACAAAGTAACTCTCTAGTTTGCATTTCCCATAATACTAAAATAAAGCTTTTTCTTTTAGTCTAGAAATTTGCTTTTTTAATACTGTGAAAAGCCTCTATGAATCTGTTTAACGTATTTATTTCTTTTCATCCATTCAATGTCACTGGGCATAACATGTAATGCAGTGCGTGTTGATGTTTTGCAAAGCACCACATGACTCACTGTACCCTAATGCACTCCATTAATCCTGTTTGGACAGCTGGGACCAGGAATTTGTTAGCTGCATTTTAATTGTTCCATCTTTCTTTTTTTTCTTTTTATTTATCTCTATGGCAAACTACTCTGGAATTTAATTTGTAGGTCTTCAGAAAGTAAATTTTACCATTAATTTGTTTTCTTCGTATTAAAACTATACTCAGCATGTAATTTTCTTCTATAAAATCAGTATATATTAACAGTTATCAATTAATCTTAAATAACAGACACAGTAAATGAGTTTCATAAATGTTAAAATGGTAGGGTGGCTATAATATCACAGAAATTATTTGATGGACAATCATAATACAAATGATAACATTTAGCTTCAAATCATATTACTAAAGTGCGTATTTTTGGCATTTTTAAGATTCACACATGATAAGCAGATGTCAGAACAATAACAAGTCCTATAAAGCAAACACAAAAGAAATAAGACTATTAAATAAATAAGTTTTGTATTAGCCTGTGGAACAGTAGTCCCTTTTACATTTGCACTTTAATTTCACTTTCTATTAAAACATGAAATTCTTTGTAGGAATTATGAAGATAACTACAAAGTGCATATTTTCTTGGCACAGCACCTGCATCCCTGATGTCTATGCATCTTGAATAAATAATGGAAACCATATGAGAGCTAAAACGAAAGCAACTCAAAGTTACTAGCAATCTGTTACAAGCAAGCAGCTAAAGCTTAATAATTGAATTTTTCTAATCATTTGTGGACCCTCGAATCAAAACCTAAGTCTAGAGAATCCGACAGAACTGAGTAATGGAAATTTTTGTCTGAAATAATATTTAGCCAAGAAATGAGAATACAGTCTAATAGCATTTTATAAAAGGCTGAAGGCCAAACGAAGACTTTGTCGACTATTTCAGTGATTAAGTGGAAACCTGTCTTACTATTAAAAGATGATCAAAGTTCTCTGTAAACTGAAAATTTAAGCAAACAGCATGAATGAATGACAGGCAAGGAGAAGCTAAAGGACTAAAGCGCGTCCTTTGAGTCAGCGTGCTCTCAGAGATCGCACAGCTTTCAACGACTTGGTGGACACAAAGCAGCTTAAAACAAG